>NW_026601276.1:0-62386 GCF_029448725.1 Salvelinus fontinalis
AGTAATGGCCTCTGCCTCTGAATCCATCCAAACTCCAATAAATCCAACAGCATCAATTCTTTCAAATTAATTAACACAAAATGTTCAGTAATCAGTTGTGTGTGTGTGTCTGCGCGTGTGTGTACGTGCTTACGAGTGAAAATGTATGTGTGTGTGTGTGTGTCAGCCATGCTAATGTGATAAAAGATTAGATCATTACTGCAACAGTAACAAACAATGTTACCAAACAACATCTACAGAAGGGGCCCCATGGGGGCCTCGCTGCTTCTTCCACAGGTGTATCATTAACAATGTTCATTTCCATAAACGCCAACACAGTGACAAAACAGAAGAAGATGCATCACATCAAACAGGTAATAACTAACACAGTGGTCGCTTCCCAAATTTACATTTACATTTTAGTCATTTAGTAGACACTGATTTCCAGAGCAACTTACAGCTTCTGACCAGGGCCCATAGGGCACTACATAGGGAATAGGGTGACCTATGGGCCCTGGTCAAAAGTAGTACACTATATAGGGACAATGGTGCCATTTAGAACACACCGTTAATCAGTCAGGAATCCTCTTCATACAGGATGACAATAACCTTCTTCAACCTAGCAGTCAAGTGCCTGGTCTACTGTTTGATCATCATGGAGTGTTGTTAAACAGTCAAGTACCTGGTCTACTGTTTGATCATCATGGAGTGTTATTAAACAGTCAAGTGCCTGGTCTACTGTTTGATCATCATGGAGTGTTATTAAACAAGTGCCTGGTCTACTGTTTGATCATCATGGAGTGTTATTAAACAGTCAAGTGCCTGGTCTACTGTTTGATCATCATGGAGTGTTATTAAACAGTCAAGTGCCTGGTCTACTGTTTGATCATCATGGAGTGTTATTAAACAGTCAAGTGCCTGGTCTACTGTTTGATCATCATGGAGTGTTATTAAACAGTCAAGTGCCTGGTCTACTGTCTGATCATCATGGAGTGTTGTTAAACAGTCAAGTGCCTGGTCTACTGTCTGATCATCATGGAGTGTTGTTAAACAGTCAAGTGCCTGGTCTACTGTTTGATCATCATGGAGTGTTATTAAACAGTCAAGTGCCTGGTCTACTGTTTGATCATCATGGAGTGTTATTAAACAGTCAAGTACCTGGTCTACTGTTTGATCATCATGGAGTGTTATTAAACAGTCAAGTGCCTGGTCTACTGTTTGATCATCATGGAGTGTTATTAAACAGTCAAGTACCTGGTCTACTGTTTGATCATCATGGAGTGTTATTAAACAGTCAAGTGCCTGGTCTACTGTTTGATCATCATGGAGTGTTATTAAACAGTCAAGTGCCTGGTCTACTGTTTGATCATCATGGAGTGTTATTAAACAGTCAAGTGCCTGGTCTACTGTCTGATCATCATGGAGTGTTGTTAAACAGTCAAGTGCCTGGTCTACTGTTTGATCATCATGGAGTGTTATTAAACAGTCAAGTGCCTGGTCTACTGTCTGATCATCATGGAGTGTTGTTAAACAAGTGCCTGGTCTACTGTTTGATCATCATGGAGTGTTATTAAACAGTCAAGTGCCTGGTCTACTGTTTGATCATCATGGAGTGTTATTAAACAGTCAAGTGCCTGGTCTACTGTTTGATCATCATGGAGTGTTATTAAACAGTCAAGTGCCTGGTCTACTGTTTGATCATCATGGAGTGTTGTTAAACAAGTGCCTGGTCTACTGTTTGATCATCATGGAGTGTTATTAAACAGTCAAGTGCCTGGTCTACTGTTTGATCATCATGGAGTGTTGTTAAACAAGTGCCTGGTCTACTGTTTGATCATCATGGAGTGTTGTTAAACAGTCAAGTGCCTGGTCTACTGTTTGATCATCATGGAGTGTTATTAAACAGTCAAGTGCCTGGTCTACTGTTTGATCATCATGGAGTGTTGTTAAACAAGTGCCTGGTCTACTGTTTGATCATCATGGAGTGTTATTAAACAGTCAAGTGCCTGGTCTACTGTTTGATCATCATGGAGTGTTATTAAACAGTCAAGTACCTGGTCTACTGTTTGATCATCATGGAGTGTTGTTAAACAAGTGCCTGGTCTACTGTTTGATCATCATAGAGTGTTGTTCAACATGCTGCACAGTTCATGTATCTTTGATGGCTTACTTTTCACATCTAATCAAGACATGATGTCTCTTAATATTCTCATAGAAGACAGGCAACATGGAGTATGTGTTGTACGGGACATATCCACTTGTAATGGAAACATTCCAGGAATGAACAACGGGATTCAAAGAGATACCTGCCACAGGGATAACAGTAGAGTACAAATGGCAGAAATCCTCGGCAGTGGCAATTGAAATGCTTAGCACATCAGACACATCATCTCACTCTGTACATAGACAATAGTGATTACACTAAACATAAATACTTCACATTCTTATGAGAGGATTTATAAAACGTTTGCAAACTCCACTACTAAGTGGAAATCTTTCATTTAAAGCCGTTCTGCTCCACTACTGGTGAAATAAATGGATTCCTCCCTGGCCCCGTCTCCATTTTAACCAGCTAGAACAGAGTTTTGCATTATTCAACAGAAATAAATGGTATCCTATTTTCTACCCTACAGTTCTGAGTCTAGAGTGTATGAATCCTAACACCTTGTTTATTAATTTAGAGAGAGGAGTGAGGGTTGTAAGTATGTGTGTGTGTGTGTGTGTGTGTGTGTGTGTGTGTGTGTGTGTGTGTGTGTGTGTGTGTGTGTGTGTGTGTGTGTGTGTGTGTGTGTGTGTGTGTGTGTGTGTGTGTGTGTGTGTGTGTGTGTGTGTGTGTGTGTGTGTGTGTGTGTGTGTGTGTGTGTGTGTGTGTGTGTGTGTGTGTGTGTGTGTGTGTGTGTGTGTGTGGTCCCTCATGTAGCTTGAGAAGCATGAGGGGAGAGCGGGAAGATGGGAGCAAAGACAGAGGGGAGCGAAGGAGGAGGGGAGCCAGGAGAGAGAGAACAGATAGAAAGAGGAACAAACAGGAGGAGAAAGACTAGAGTAGAGAGAGAACAGACAGAGAGAACAGAGAACAAACAGGAGGAGAAAGACTAGAGTAGAGAGAACAGAGAGAGAGAGAGAGAACAGAGAACAAACAGGAGGAGAAAGACTAGAGGAGAGAGAACAGACAGAAAGAGAGAGAACAGAGAACAAACAGGAGGAGAAAGACTAGAGGAGAGAGAGAACAGACAGAAAGAGAGAGAACAGAGAACAAAGAGGAGGAGAAAGACTAGAGGAGAGAGAGAACACAGAGAGAGAGAACACAGAGAGCGAGAACAGAGAGAGAAAATAACAAACAGGAGGAGAAAGGCTATAGGAGAGAGAGAGAACAGAGAACAAACAGTAGGAGAAATGCTATAGGAGAGAGAGAGAACAGAGAGAGAGAGAACAAAGAGAACAAAGAACAAACAGGATGAGAAAGGCTATAGGAGAGAGAGAGAAAGAGAACAGAGAGAAACGAGAACAGAGAGAACAGAGAGAAACGAGAACAAACAGGAGGAGAAATGCTAGAGGAGAGAGAGAGAACAGAGAGAGAGAGAACAAAGAGAACAAAGAACTAACAGGAGAAGAAAGGCTATAGGAGAGAGAGAACACAGAGAGAGAGAAAACAGAGAGAGAGAGAGAGAACAGAGAGAGAGAGAGAGAACAGAGAGAGAGAGAACAAACAGTAGAAGTAAGGTTATAGGAGAGAGAGAGAACAGAGAGAAAGGAGAACAAACAGGAGAAAGACCAGAGAGCGAGAGAGAGAGCGAGAGAGCGAGAGAGAGAGAGAGAATACAAAGTGAAAAGAAAGAGTGTGAAGATAAATATCAGATGAACAAGGGAGAGACGGAAAGGGCAAACGCCAGGGTGTACAGTAGAGATGGTGAAGAGAAATGGCCGAGAGGAGAGGATAAGAGAAACAGAAACGTGTGGCTGTAGCATAATGGTAGACTATGTAAATGAAGATGTGATGGCTGACACACAGAGAAACAGGATATAGCATAATGTTAGACTATGTAAATGAAGATGTGATGGCTGACACAGAGAAACAGGATGTAGCATAATGTTAGACTATGTAAATGAAGATGTGATGGCTGACACACAGAGAAACAGGATATAGCATAATGTTAGACTATGTAAATGAAGATGTGATGGTTGACACACAGATAAACAGGATATAGCATAATGTTAGACTATGTAAATGAAGATGTGATGGCTGACACACAGAGAAACAGGATATAGCATAATGTTAGACTATGTAAATGAAGATGTGATGGCTGACACACAGAGAAAGATGATGTAGCATAATGGTAGACTATGTAAATGAAGATGTTATGACTGACACACAGAGAAACAGGATATAGCATAATGTTAGACTATGTAAATGTTGATGTGATGGCTGACACAGAGAAACAGGATGTAGCATAATGTTAGACGATGTAAATGTTGATGTGATGGCTGACACACAGAGAAACAGGATGTAGCATAATGTTAGACTATGTAAATGAAGATGTGATGGCTGACACACAGAGAAACAGCATGTAGCATAATGTTAGACTATGTAAATGTTGATGTGATGGCTGACACACAGAGAAACAGGATGTAGCATAATGTTAGACTATGTAAATGAAGATGTGATGGCTGACACACAGAGAAACAGCATGTAGCATAATGTTAGACTATGTAAATGAAGATGTGATGGCTGACACACAGATAAACAGGATATAGCATAATGGTAGACTATGTAAATGAAGATGTGATGGTTGACACACAGATAAACAGGATATAGCATAATGTTAGACTATGTAAATGAAGATGTGATGGCTGACACACAGAGAAACAGGATATAGCATAATGTTAGACTATGTAAATGAAGATGTGATGGCTGACACACAGAGAAAGATGATGTAGCATAATGGTAGACTATGTAAATGAAGATGTTATGACTGACACACAGAGAAACAGGATATAGCATAATGTTAGACTATGTAAATGTTGATGTGATGGCTGACACAGAGAAACAGGATGTAGCATAATGTTAGACGATGTAAATGTTGATGTGATGGCTGACACACAGAGAAACAGGATGTAGCATAATGTTAGACTATGTAAATGAAGATGTGATGGCTGACACACAGAGAAACAGCATGTAGCATAATGTTAGACTATGTAAATGTTGATGTGATGGCTGACACACAGAGAAACAGGATGTAGCATAATGTTAGACTATGTAAATGAAGATGTGATGGCTGACACACAGAGAAACAGCATGTAGCATAATGTTAGACTATGTAAATGAAGATGTGATGGCTGACACACAGATAAACAGGATATAGCATAATGGTAGACTATGTAAATGAAGATGTGATGGCTGACACAGAGAAACAGCATGTAGCATAATGTTAGACTATGTAAATGAAGATGTGATGGCTGACACACAGAGAAACAGGATATAGCATATTGTTAGACTATGTAAATAAAGATGTGATGGCTGACACACAGAGAAACAGGATGTAGCATAATGTTAGACTATGTAAATGAAGATGTGATGGCTGACACACAGAGAAACAGGATGTAGCATAATGTTAGACTATGTAAATGTTGATGTGATGGCTGACACACAGAGAAACAGGATGTAGCATAATGTTAGACTATGTAAATGAAGATGTGATGGCTGACACACAGAGAAACAGCATGTAGCATAATGTTAGACTATGTAAATGAAGATGTGATGGCTGACACACAGATAAACAGGATATAGCATAATGGTAGACTATCTAAATGAAGATGTGATGGCTGACACAGAGAAACAGCATGTAGCATAATGTTAGACTATGTAAATGAAGATGTGATGGCTGACACACAGAGAAACAGGATATAGCATATTGTTAGACTATGTAAATAAAGATGTGATGGCTGACACACAGAGAAACAGGATGTAGCATAATGTTAGACTATGTAAATGAAGATGTGATGGCTGACACACAGAGAAACAGGATATAGCATAATGTTAGACTATGTAAATGTTGATGTGATGGCTGACACACAGAGAAACAGGATATAGCATAATGTTAGACTATGTAAATGAAGATGTGATGGCTGACACAGAGAAACAGGATGTAGCATAATGTTAGACGATGTAAATGTTGATGTGATGGCTGACACACAGAGAAACAGGATGTAGCATAATGTTAGACTATGTAAATGAAGATGTGATGGCTGACACACAGAGAAACAGCATGTAGCATAATGTTAGACTATGTAAATGTTGATGTGATGGCTGACACACAGAGAAACAGGATGTAGCATAATGTTAGACTATGTAAATGAAGATGTGATGGCTGACACACAGAGAAACAGCATGTAGCATAATGTTAGACTATGTAAATGAAGATGTGATGGCTGACACACAGATAAACAGGATATAGCATAATGGTAGACTATGTAAATGAAGATGTGATGGCTGACACAGAGAAACAGCATGTAGCATGATGTTAGACTATGTAAATGAAGATGTGATGGCTGACACACAGATAAACAGGATATAGCATAATGGTAGACTATGTAAATGAAGATGTGATGGCTGACACACAGAGAAACAGGATATAGCATATTGTTAGACTATGTAAATAAAGATGTGATGGCTGACACACAGAGAAACAGGATGTAGCATAATGTTAGACTATGTAAATGAAGATGTGATGGCTGACACACAGAGAAACAGGATATAGCATAATGTTAGACTATGTAAATGTTGATGTGATGGCTGACACACAGAGAAACAGGATATAGCATAATGTTAGACTATGTAAATGAAGATGTGATGGCTGACACACAGAGAAACAGGATATAGCATAATGTTAGACTATGTAAATGAAGATGTGATGGCTGACACACAGAGAAACAGGATATAGCATAATGTTAGACTATGTAAATGTTGATGTGATGGCTGACACACAGAGAAACAGGATGTAGCATAATGTTAGACTATGTAAATGAAGATGTGATGGCTGACACACAGAGAAACAGGATATATCATAATGTTAGACTATGTAAATGAAGATGTGATGGCTGACACACAGAGAAACAGGATATAGCATAATGTTAGTCTATGTAAATGTGGATGTGATGGCTGACACACAGAGAAACAGGATATAGCATAATGTTAGACTATGTAAATGAAGATGTGATGGCTGACACACAGAGAAACAGGATGTAGCATAATGTTAGACTATGTAAATGAAGATGTGATGACTGACACACAGAGAAACAGGATATAGCATAATGTTAGACTATGTAAATGTTGATGTGATGGCTGACACACAGAGAAACAGGATGTAGCATAATGTTAGACGATGTAAATGTTGATGTGATGGCTGACACACAGAGAAACAGGATGTAGCATTATGTTAGACTATGTAAATGTTGATGTGATGGCTGACACACAGAGAAACAGGATGTAGCATAATGTTAGACTATGTAAATGAAGATGTGATGGCTAACACAGATAAACAGGATATAGCATAATGGTAGACTATGTAAATGAAGATGTGATGGCTGACACAGAGAAACAGGATGTAGCATATGTTAGACTATGTAAATGAAGATGTGATGGCTGACACACAGAGAAACAGGATGTAGCATAATGTTAGACTATGTAAATGAAGATGTGATGGCTGACACACAGAGAAACAGGATATAGCATAATGGTAGACTATGTAAATGAAGATGTGATGGCTGACACACAGAGAAACAGGATATAGCATAATGTTAGACTATGTAAATGTTGATGTGATGGCTGACACACAGAGAAACAGGATATAGCATAATGTTAGACTATGTAAATGAAGATGTGATGGCTGACAAACAGAGAAACAGCATGTAGCATAATGTTAGACTATGTAAATGTTGATGTGATGGCTGACACACAGAGAAACAGGATGTAGCATAATGTTAGACTATGTAAATGTTGATGTGATGGCTGACACACAGAGAAACAGCATGTAGCATAATGTTAGACTATGTAAACGAAGATGTGATGGCTGACACACAGAAAAACAGGATGTAGCATAATGTTAGACTATGTAAATGAAGATGTGATGGCTGACACACAGAGAAACAGGGTGTAGCATAATGTTAGACTATGTAAATGTTGATGTGATGGCTGAGACACACAGAGAAACAGGATGTAGCATAATGTTAGACTATGTAAATGAAGATGTGATGGCTGACACACAGAGAAACAGGATGTAGCATAATGTTAGACTATGTAAATGTTGATGTGATGGCTGACACACAGAGAAACAGCATGTAGCATAATGTTAGACTATGTAAATGAAGATGTGATGGCTGACACACAGAGAAACAGGATGTAGCATAATGTTAGACTATGTAAATGTTGATGTGATGGCTGACACACAGAGAAACAGGATGTAGCATAATGTTAGACTATGTAAATGTTGATGTGATGGCTGACACACAGAGAAACAGCATGTAGCATAATGGTAGACTATGTAAATGAAGATGTGATGGCTGACACACAGAGAAGCAGGATGTAGCATAATGTTAGACTATGTAAATGTTGATGTGATGGCTGACACACAGAGAAACAGCATGTAGCATAATGGTAGACTATGTAAATGAAGATGTGATGACTGACACACAGAGAAACAGGATATAGCATAATGTTAGACTATGTAAATGTTGATGTGATGGCTGACACACAGAGAAACAGGATGTAGCATAATGTTAGACGATGTAAATGTTGATGTGATGGCTGACACACAGAGAAACAGGATGTAGCATAATGTTAGACTATGTAAATGTTGATGTGATGGCTGACACACAGAGAAACAGGATGTAGCATAATGTTAGACTATGTAAATGAAGATGTGATGGCTAACACAGATAAACAGGATATATCATAATGGTAGACTATGTAAATGAAGATGTGATGGCTGACACAGAGAAACAGGATGTAGCATATGTTAGACTATGTAAATGAAGATGTGATGGCTGACACACAGAGAAACAGGATGTAGCATAATGTTAGACTATGTAAATGAAGATGTGATGGCTGACACACAGAGAAACAGGATATAGCATAATGTTAGACTATGTAAATGAAGATGTGATGGCTGACACACAGAGAAACAGGATATAGCATAATGGTAGACTATGTAAATGAAGATGTGATGGCTGACACACAGAGAAACAGGATATAGCATAATGTTAGACTATGTAAATGTTGATGTGATGGCTGACACACAGAGAAACAGGATATAGCATAATGTTAGACTATGTAAATGAAGATGTGATGGCTGACACACAGAAAAACAGGATGTAGCATAATGTTAGACTATGTAAATGAAGATGTGATGGCTGACACACAGAGAAACAGGGTGTAGCATAATGTTAGACTATGTAAATGTTGATGTGATGGCTGAGACACACAGAGAAACAGGATGTAGCATAATGTTAGACTATGTAAATGAAGATGTGATGGCTGACACACAGAGAAACAGGATGTAGCATAATGTTAGACTATGTAAATGTTGATGTGATGGCTGACACACAGAGAAACAGCATGTAGCATAATGTTAGACTATGTAAATGAAGATGTGATGGCTGACACACAGAGAAACAGGATGTAGCATAATGTTAGACTATGTAAATGTTGATGTGATGGCTGACACACAGAGAAACAGGATGTAGCATAATGTTAGACTATGTAAATGTTGATGTGATGGCTGACACACAGAGAAACAGCATGTAGCATAATGGTAGACTATGTAAATGAAGATGTGATGGCTGACACACAGAGAAACAGGATGTAGCATAATGTTAGACTATGTAAATGTTGATGTGATGGCTGACACACAGAGAAACAGCATGTAGCATAATGTTAGACTATGTAAATGAAGATGTGACGGCTGACACACAGAGAAACAGGATGTAGCATAATGTTAGACTATGTAAATTTTGATGTGATGGCTGACACACAGAGAAACAGCATGTAGCATAATGTTAGACTATGTAAATGTTGATGTGATGGCTGACACACAGAGAAACAGCATGTAGCATAATGGTAGACTATGTAAATGAAGATGTGATGGCTGACACACAGAGAAACAGGATGTAGCATAATGTTAGACTATGTAAATGAAGATGTGATGGTTGACACACAGAGAAACAAGATGTAGCATAATGTTAGACTATGTAAATGAAGATGTGATGGCTGACACACAGAGAAACAGGATGTAGCATAATGTTAGATTATGTAAATGTTGATGTGATGGCTGACACACAGAGAAACAGCATGTAGCATAATGTTAGACTATGTAAATGAAGATGTGATGGCTGACAGAGAAACAGGATGTAGCATAATGTTAGACTATGTACATGAAGATGTGATGACTGACAGAGAAACAGGATGTAGCATAATGTTAGACTACGTAAATGAAGATGTGATGGCTGACACACAGAGAAACAGCATGTAGCATAATGGTAGACTATGTAAATGAAGATGTGATGGCTGACACACAGAGAAGCAGGATGTAGCATAATGTTAGACTATGTAAATGTTGATGTGATGGCTGACACACAGAGAAACAGCATGTAGCATAATGTTAGACTATGTAAATGAAGATGTGATGGCTGACAGAGAAACAGGATGTAGCATAATGTTAGACTATGTACATGAAGATGTGATGACTGACAGAGAAACAGGATGTAGCATAATGTTAGACTACGTAAATGAAGATGTGATGGCTGACACACAGAGAAACAGGATGTAGCATAATGTTAGACTATGTAAATGAAGATGTGATGGCTGACACACAGAGAAACAGCATGTAGCATAATGTTAGACTATGTAAATGTTGATGTGATGGCTGACACACAGAGAAACAGGATATAGCATAATGTTAGACTATGTAAATGAAGATGTGATGGCTGACACACAGAGAAACAGCATGTAGCATAATGTTAGACTATGTAAATGTTGATGTGATGGCTGACACACAGAGAAACAGGATGTAGCATAATGTTAGACTATGTAAATGAAGATGTGATGGCTGACACAGAGAAACAGGATGTAGCATAATGTTAGACTATGTAAATGTTGATGTGATGGCTGACACACAGAGAAACAGGATGTAGCATAATGTTAGACTATGTAAATGTTGATGTGATGGCTGACACACAGAGAAACAGGATGTAGCATAATGTTAGACTATGTAAATGTTGATGTGATGGCTGACACACAGAGAAACAGGATGTAGCATAATGGTAGACTATGTAAATGAAGATGTGATGACTGAGACACACAGTAAAAGATGTGGATTGTTCCCAAGTGTTACAAAACCAAAGACATACCATAATATGAAATAAGCATACATAGAAACTTGAAAACTCCCTCACTGGTCACACCTAAGAGTCCATTCCAGTTATACACGGTGTTCCCCAGGGCTCTGTGCTGGATCCCCTACTCTCCATTATCTTCCCCCCTGCCCCTTATTAAAACAAATCTGCTTCGTCACCTCATATCTGCTTAAGCATGTAATATATGTAATGTAATATATGTAATGTAATATATGTAATGTAATATCTGACTTAATCCACTTCAAGGACCACATTGGAAATAAGTGCTGTTTCATGCGTTAATGTATCACCCTCTTGGATTGTAGATTTATATTAGTGGTGGGCAACATTATTGATGATTCAATACCATATTGATATTGTTTGATATGGACATGAACGAGGCATGTCGTGATATCGTTTTGTCCTTCCTTTAACCCCAAATCCAACTCACCAAGTGGAGGTCTCTGCAGGTTGAGTTGTTGCTGCACATGTTGCTGGCACAGTCGTCTATGTCTTGCTCACATCTCACACCAGCATAGCCAGGGTTGCACAGACAGTAGAACCCATCGACCACTAAAAGGAGAGACATATGTCCATTAGGTACAACTTACAATGTACTATGGATGGATTTTATAGTACATTTCTCTATTCACCTCTCTCTAATTATTCACCCTGTCTTTCTCTACCTCTCTCTACCTATTCACCCTCTTTCTCTACCTCTCTCTACCTATTCACCCTGTCTTTCTCTACCTCTCTCTACCTATTCACCCTCTTTCTCTACCTCTCTCTACCTATTCACCCTGTCTTTCTCTACCTCTCTCTACCTATTCACCCTCTCTTTCTCTACCTCTCTCTACCTATTCACCCTGTCTTTCTCTACCTCTCTCTACCTATTCACCCTCTTTCTCTACCTCTCTCTACCTATTCACCCTGTCTTTCTCTACCTCTCTCTACCTATTCACCCTCTCTTTCTCTACCTCTCTCTACCTATTCACCCTGTCTTTCTCTACCTCTCTCTACCTATTCACCCTCTCTTTCTCTACCTCTCTCTACCTATTCACCCTGTCTTTCTCTACCTCTCTCTACCTATTCACCCTGTCTTTCTCTACCTCTCTCTACCTATTCACCCTGTCTTTCTCTACCTCTCTCTACCTATTCACCCTCTCTTTCTCTACCTCTCTCTACCTATTCACCCTGTCTTTCTCTACCTCTCTCTACCTATTCACCCTCTTTCTCTACCTCTCTCTACCTATTCACCCTGTCTTTCTCTACCTCTCTCTACCTATTCACCCTCTCTTTCTCTACCTCTCTCTACCTATTCACCCTGTCTTTCTCTACCTCTCTCTAACTATTCACCCTGTCTTTCTCTACCTCTCTACCTATTCACCCTCTCTTTCTCTACCTCTCTCTACCTATTCACCCTCTCTTTCTCTACCTCTACCTATTCACCCTCTCTTTCTCTACCTCTCTCTACCTATTCACCCTGTCTTTCTCTACCTATTCACCCTCTCTTTCTCTACCTCTAACTATTCACCCTGTCTTTCTCTACCTCTCTCTACCTATTCACCCTGTCTTTCTCTAACTATTCACCCTGTCTTTCTCTACCTCTAACTATTCACCCTGTCTTTCTCTAACTATTCACCATGTCTTTCTCTACTTTCTAACTATTCACCCTGTCTTTCTCTACCTCTAACTATTCACCCTGTCTTTCTCTACCTCTAACTATTCATCATGTCTTTCTCTACCTCTAACTATTCATCCTGTCTTTCTCTACCTCTAACTATTCATCCTGTCTTTCTCTACCTCTAACTATTCATCCTGTCTTTCTCTACCTCTAACTATTCATCCTGTCTTTCTCTACCTCTACCTATTCACCCTGTCTTTCTCTACCTCTCTCTACCTATTCCTCACCTTCTCTTTCTTTACCTCCCTCTACCTAGTCAACATCTCTTTCTCTACCTATTAACTCTCTCTTTCTCTACCTCTCTACCTCTTTACCCTGTCTTTCTCTACCTATTCCTCACCTTCTCTTTCTTTACCTCCCTCTACCTAGTCAACATCTTTCTCTACCTATTAACTCTCTCTTTCTCTACCTCTCTCTACCTATTCCCCCCTCTCTTTCTCAATGAAAGCCTGGGCATGTGCTTCCTCTCTCTCTCTCTCGAGTGATCTAGCGAAGCCAACATTGTAAACGGACAGAAAGGGGAAGAGTGAGAGAGAAAGAACTGTTACAAATGTGTCGATTTCTGGGCACCATGTCAGAAATCAGAATCTCCCAGGGCTAATAATCCAATTCTTATTTTCTCTTTATTAATCATTGATGATGTTAAAGAGAGATTCATCACCATCTCCTTTTCTTACCAAGTCTGTCTCCCAAATGGCACCCATAGTGCTGTGGTCAGAAATAGTGCACTATGTAGAGAATAGAATGCCATTTGGGACAAAGACCACCACAACAGTCGTACACAGTCAGTGGCAGTGACAGGGGTAATTGCGACGGTTCTTCCAGGGGAGTGAATTTATTACAACCCGTAGCCATGGGTCCTTCATTATCCCAAAGATTTACCATGTAATCTATGCTGTCACTCTGTCTTTGGTGTGTGTAGCTGCTATTACTCTCATTAAATGCTTTAGGTCATGGGTGGCAGTGGCATTACTCATCCCAGCTGATGGGGCTAGTTGGCTGGGGCCGGGTGACTGGGGCTAGGTATATGAGGCTGGGTGACTGGGGCTAGGTATATGAGGCTGGGTGACTGGGGCTAGATATATGAGGCCGAGTGGCTGAGGCTAGGTATATGAGGCCGGGTGGCTGATGCTAGGTATATGAGGCTGGGTGACTGGGGCTAGATATATGAGGCTGGGTGGCTGAGGCTAGGTATATGAGGCTAGGTAAATGAGGCTGGGTGGCTGGGGCTAGGTATATGAGGCTGGATGACTGGGTGACTGGGGCTAGGTATATGGGGCTGGGCATATGAGGCCGGGAGGCTGGGGCTAGGTATATGGGGCTGGGTGACTGGGGCTAGGTATATGGGGCTGGGTGACTGGGGCTAGGTATATCAGGCTGGGTGACTGGGGCTAGATATATGAGGCTGGGTGGCTGACGCTAGGTATATGAGGCTGGATGACTGGGTGACTGGGGCTAGGTATATGAGGCTAGGTATATGAGGCTGGGTGGCTGGGGCTAGGTATATGAGGCTGGATGACTGGGTGACTGGGGCTAGGTATATGGGGCTGGGCATATGAGGCCGGGTGGCTGGGGCTAGGTATATGAGGCTGGGTGACTGGGGCTAGGTGGCTGGGTAGATGGATGGCTGGGGCTGGGTGACTGGGGCTAGGTATATGGGGCTAGTTGTCTGGGCCCGGGGTCCTGGCGCTAGGTGACTGGGGCTAGGTAAATGGGGCTGGGTGGCTGGGGCTGGGTGACTGGGGCTAGGCGACTGGGTGGCTGGGGCTAGGCGACTGGGGCTGGGTGACTGGGGCTAGATGGCTGGGGCTGGTTGACTGGGGCTAGGTATATGAGGCCGGGTGGCTGGGGCTAGGTATATGAGGCCGGGTGGCTGGGGCTAGGTATATGAGGCTGGGTGACTGGGGCTAGGTGGCTGGGGCTAGGTAGATGGGGCTGGGTGGCTGGGGCTGGGTGACTGGGGCTAGATGGCTGGGGCTGGTTGACTGGGGCTAGGTATATGAGGCTGGGTGACTGGAGCTAGGTGGCTGGGGCTGGGTAGATGGGGCTGGTTGACTGGGGCTAGGTATATGAGGCTGGGTGACTGGAGCTAGGTGGCTGGGGCTGGATGGCTGGGGCTGGGTGACTGGGGCTAGGTATATGGGGCTAGTTGTCTGGGCCCGGGGTCCTGGCGCTAGGTGACTGGGGCTAGGTAAATGGGGCTGGGTGGCTGGGGCTGGGTGACTGGGGCTAGGCGACTGGGTGGCTGGGGCTAGGCGACTGGGGCTAGGCGACTGGGGCTAGATGGCTGGGGCTGGTTGACTGGGGCTAGGTATATGAGGCCGCGTGGCTGGGGCTAGGTATATGAGGCTGGGTGACTGGGGCTAGGTGGCTGGGGCTAGGTAGATGGGGCTGGGTGACTGGGGCTAGGTGGCTGGGGCTAGGTAGATGGGGCTGGGTGGCTGGGGCTGGGTGGCTGGGGCTGGGTGACTGGGGCTAGATGGCTGGGGCAGGTTGACTGGGGCTAGATGGCTGGGGCTGGTTGACTGGGGCTAGGTATATGAGGCTGGGTGACTGGAGCTAGGTGGCTGGGGCTGGGTAGATGGGGCTGGGTGACTAGGGCTAGGTGACTGGGGCTAGGTATATGAGGTTGGGTGACTGGGGCTAGGTGGCTGGGGCTAGATGGCTGGGGCTGGGTGACTGGGGCTAGGTATATGGGGCTAGTTGTCTGGGCCCGGGGGCCTGGCGCTAGGTGACTGGGGCTAGGTAAATGGGGCTGGGTGGCTGGGGCTGGGTGACGGGCTAGGCGACTGGGTGGCTGGGGCTAGGCGACTGGGTGGCTGGGTGACTGGGGCTGGGTGACTGGGGCTGGGTGACTGAGGCTAGGTATATGAGGCTGGGTGACTGGGGCTAGGTGGCTGGGGCTGGGTAGATGAGGCTGGGTGACTAGGGCTAGGTGACTGGGGCTAGGTGACTGGGGCTAGGGCTAGGGATATGAGGTTGGGTGACTGGGGCTAGGTGGCTGGGGCTAGATGGCTGGGGCTGGGTGACTGGGGCTATGTATATGGGGCTAGTTGTCTGGGCCCAGGGGCCTGGCGCTAGGTGACTGGGGCTAGGTAAATGGGGCTGGGTGGCTGGGGCTGGATGACTGGGGCTAGGCGACTGGGTGGCTGGGGCTAGGCGACTGGGGCCGGGTGACTGGGGCTAGGTATATGGGGCTAGTTGTCTGGGCCCGGGGGCCTGGCGCTGGGTGACTGGGGCTAGGTATATGGGGCTAGGAATATGGGGCTAGTTGTCTGGGCCTGGGGGCCTGGCGCTAGGTGACTGGGGCTAGGTAAATGGGGCTGGGTAACTGGGGCTGGGTGACTGGGGCTGGGTGACTGGGGCTGGGTGACTGGGGCTGGGTAGATGGGGCTGGGTAGATGGGGCTGGATGGCTGGGGCTAGGTAGATGGGGCTAGGTAGATGGGGCTGGGTGACTGGGGCTAGGTAGATGGGGCTGGGTAGATGGGGCTGGGTGGCTGGGGCTGGGTGGATGGGGCTAGGTGGCTAGGGCCTGGTGGATGGGGCTGGATGGCTAGGGCCTGGTGGATGGGGCTGGGTGGATGGGGCTGGGTGGATGGGGCTAGGTGGATGGGGCTAGGTGGATGGGGCTAGGTGGCTAGGGCCTGGTGGATGGGGCTGGGTGGATGGGGCTGGGTGACTAGGGCTGGGTGACTGGGGCTAGGCGACTGGGGCTGGGCGACTGGGTGGCTGGGGCTAGGCGACTGGGGCTGGGTGACTGGGGCTAGGTATATGGGGCTAGTTGTCTGGGCCCGGGGGCCTGGCGCTGGGTGACTGGGGCTAGGTATATGGGGCTAGGTATATGGGGCTAGTTGTCTGGGCCCGGGGGCCTGGCGCTAGGTGACTGGGGCTAGGTAAATGGGGCTGGGTAACTGGGGCTGGGTGACTGGGGCTAGGTGACTGGGGCTAGGTGGCTGGGTAGATGGGGCTGGATGGCTGGGGCTAGGTAGATGGGGCTAGGTAGATGGGGCTGGGTGACTAGGGCTAGGTAGATGGGGCTGGGTAGATGGGGCTGGGTAGATGGGGCTGGGTGACTGGGGCTAGATATATGAGGCTGGGTGGCTGACGCTAGGTATATGAGGCTGGATGACTGGGTGACTGGGGCTAGGTATATGAGGCTAGGTATATGAGGCTGGGTGGCTGGGGCTAGGTATATGAGGCTGGATGACTGGGTGACTGGGGCTAGGTATATGAGGCTGGGCATATGAGGCCGGGTGGCTGGGGCTAGGTATATGAGGCTGGGTGACTGGGGCTAGGTGGCTGGGTAGATGGATGGCTGGGGCTGGGTGACTGGGGCTAGGTGGCTGGGGCTGGATGGCTGGGGCTGGGTGACTGGGGCTAGGTGACTGGGGCTAGTTGTCTGGGCCCGGGGTCCTGGCGCTAGGTGACTGGGGCTAGGTAAATGGGGCTGGGTGGCTGGGGCTGGGTGACTGGGGCTAGGCGACTGGGTGGCTGGGGCTAGGCGACTGGGGCTGGGTGACTGGGGCTAGATGGCTGGGGCTGGTTGACTGGGGCTAGGTATATGAGGCCGGGTGGCTGGGGCTAGGTATATGAGGACGGGTGGCTGGGGCTAGGTATATGAGGCTGGGTGACTGGGGCTATGTGGCTGGGGCTAGGTAGATGGGGCTGGGTGGCTGGGGCTGGGTGACTGGGGCTAGATGGCTGGGGCTGGTTGACTGGGGCTAGGTAGATGGGGCTGGGTAGATGGGGCTGGGTGGCTGGGGCTGGGTGGATGGGGCTAGGTGGCTAGGGCCTGGTGGATGGGGCTGGATGGCTAGGGCCTGGTGAATGGGGCTGGGTGGATGGGGCTGGGTGGATGGGGCTAGGTGGATGGGGCTGGGTGAATGGGGCTAGGTGGATGGGGCTGGGTGGATGGGGCTAGGTGGCTAGGGCCTGGTGGATGGGGCTGGATGGCTAGGGACTGGTGAATGGGGCTGGGTGGATGGGGCTGGGTGGATGGGGCTAGGTGGATGGGGCTGGGTGGATGGGGCTAGGTGGCTAGGGCCTGGTGGATGGGGCTGGGTGGATGGGGCTGGGTGGATGGGGCTGGGTGACTGGGGCTAGGCGACTGGGTGGCTGGGGCTAGGCGACTGGGGCTGGGTGACTGGGGCTAGGTAGATGGGGCTGGGTAGATGGGGCTGGGTGGCTGGGGCTGGGTGGATGGGGCTAGGTGGCTAGGGCCTGGTGGATGGGGCTGGATGGCTAGGGCCTGGTGAATGGGGCTGGGTGGATGGGGCTAGGTGGATGGGGCTGGGTGAATGGGGCTGGGTGGATGGGGCTGGGTGGATGGGGCTAGGTGGCTGGGGCCTGGTGGATGGGGCTGGGTGGATGGGGCTGGGTGGATGGGGCTGGGTGGATGGGGCTGGGTGGATGGGGCTGGGTGACTGGGGCTGGGTGACTGGGGCTGGGTGACTGGGGCTGGGTGACTGGGGCTGGGTGACTGGGGCTAGGCGACTGGGTGGCTGGGGCTAGGCGACTGGGGCTGGGTGACTGGGGCTAGGTATATGGGGCTAGTTGTCTGGGCCCGGGGGCCTGGCGCTGGGTGACTGGGGCTAGGTATATGGGGCTAGGTATATGGGGCTAGTTGTCTGGGCCCGGGGGCCTGGCGCTAGGTAACTGGGGCTAGGTAACTGGGGCTGGGTGACTGGGGCTAGGTGACTGGGGCTAGGTGGCTGGGTAGATGGGGCTGGATGGCTGGGGCTAGGTAGATGGGGCTAGGTAGATGGGGCTAGGTAGATGGGGCTAGGTAGATGGGGCTAGGTAGATGGGGCTGGGTAGATGGGGCTGGGTAGATGGGGCTGGGTAGATGGGGCTGGGTAGATGGGGCTGGGTAGATTGGGATGGGTAGATTGGGCTGGGTAGATGGGGCTAGGAGTATGCAGAGATATCCCTGATGGCTGTAGTTGCACAGACCTCTGCTCTCTCTGGTGACGAGCTGGGTGGATGGGGCTGGGTGGCTCGGGCTGGGTGGATGGGACTGGGTGGATGGGGCTGGGTGGATGGGGCTAGGTGGCTAGGGCCTGGTGGATGGGGCTGGATGGCTAGGGCCTGGTGAATGGGGCTGGGTGGATGGGGCTGGTTGGATGGGGCTGGGTGGATGGGGCTAGGTGGCTAGGGCCTGGTGAATGGGGCTGGGTGGATGGGGCTAGGTGGCTAGGGCCTGGTGGATGGGGCTGGGTGGATGGGGCTGGGTGACTGGGGCTGGGTGACTGGGGCTAGGCGACTGGGTGGCTGGGGCTAGGCGACTGGGTGGCTGGGTGACTGGGGCTAGGTATATGGGGCTAGTTGTCTGGGCCCGGGGGCCTGGCGCTGGGTGACTGGGGCTAGGTATATGGGGCTAGGTATATGGGGCTAGTTGTCTGGGCCCGGGGGCCTGGCGCTAGGTGACTGGGGCTAGGTAAATGGGGCTGGGTAACTGGGGCTAGGTGACTGGGGCTAGGTGGCTGGGTAGATGGGGCTGGATGGCTGGGGCTAGGTAGATGGGGCTAGGTAGATGGGGCTGGGTGACTGGGGCTGGGTAGATGGGGCTGGGTAGATGGGGCTGGGTAGATGGGGCTGGGTGGCTGGGGCTGGGTAGATGGGGCTAGGTAGATGGGGCTGGGTGGCTGGGACTAGGAGTATGCAGAGATATCCCTGATGGCTGTAGTTGCACAGACCTCTGCTCTCTCTGGTGACGAGCTGGGTGGATGGGGCTGGGTGGATGGGACTGGGTGGATGGGACTGGGTGGATGGGGCTAGGTGGCTAGGGCCTGGTGGATGGGGCTGGATGGCTAGGGCCTGGTGAATGGGGCTGGGTGGAAGGGGCTGGGTGGATGGGGCTAGGTGGATGGGGCTGGGTGGATGGGGCTAGGTGGCTAGGGCCTGGTGAATGGGGCTGGGTGGATGGGGCTGGGTGGATGGGGCTAGGTGGATGGGGCTAGGTGGATGGGGCTGGGTGGATGGGGCTGGGTGGATGGGGCAAGGTGGCTAGGACCTGGTGAATGGGGCTGGGTGGATGGGGCTAGGTGGCTAGGGCCTGGTGGATGTGGCTGGGTGGATGGGGCTGGGTGGATGGGGCTGGGTGGATGGGGCTAGGTGGCTAGGGCCTGGTGAATGGGGCTGGGTAGATGGGGCTGGGTGGATGGGGCTGGGTGGAAGGGGCTAGGTGGCTAGGGCCTGGTGAATGGGGCTGGGTGGATGGGGCTAGGTGGATGGGGCTAGGTGGATGGGGCTAGGTGGATGGGGCTAGGTGGATGGGGCTGGGTGGATGGGGCTGGGTGGATGGGGCTGGGTGGATGGGGCTGGGTGGATGGGGCTAGGTGGCTAGGACCTGGTGAATGGGGCTGGGTGGATGGGGCTAGGTGGCTAGGGCCTGGTGGATGGGGCTGGGTGGATGGGGCTGGGTGGATGGGGCTAGGTGGATGGGGCTAGGTGGATGGGGCTAGGTGGATGGGGCTGGGTGGATGGGGCTGGGTGGATGGGGCTAGGTGGCTAGGGCCTGGTGGATGGGGCTGGGTGGATGGGGCTGGGTGGATGGGGCTGGGTGGATGGGGCCTGGTGAATGGGGCCTGGTGAATGGGGCTGGTGGATGGGGCTGGGTGGATGGGGCCTGGTGGATGGGGCTGGTGGATGGGGCTAGGTGGATGGGGCTAGGTGGATGGAGCTAGGTGGATGGGGCTAGGTGGATGGGGCTGGGTGGATGGGGCTAGGTGAATGGGGCTAGGTGAATGGGGCTAGGTGGATGGGGCTGGGTGGATGGGGCTGGGTGGATGGGGCTGGGTGGATGAGGCTAGGTGGCTAGGACCTGGTGAATGGGGCTGGGTGGATGGGGCTAGGTGGCTAGGGCCTGGTGGATGGGGCTGGGTGGATGGGGCTGGGTGGATGGGGCTGGGTGGCTAGGGCCTGGTGAATGGGGCTGGGTGGATTGGGCTAGGTGGCTAGGGCCTGGTGGATGGGGCTGGGTGGATGAGGCTGGGTGGATGGGGCTGGGTGGATGGGGCTAGGTGGCTAGGGCCTGGTGAATGGGGCTGGGTGGATGGGGCTGGGTGGATGGGGATGGGTGGATGGGATTGCTCTCCCTGGTGACTCCATGTTTGGTTGGTGTAGCTGAGCTCCAGGTCTTGAAGGCCAGCCTGTGAGCCTGGAGGGACACCACCAGCCATCCAGCCCCCTCTGCTCTCAGGCTCTCAGGACCGCTCAAGCCAACTGGCCCCAACTAAAGGCATCCACATCCTTCCCAGCCGAAACAGTTTGTGCATATATTATGATTACATTTTCTGACGTTTTTTTTAGTTTTGGATTATTATTCTTTTCGGCTGTTCAGGCAGACTACATGCTTTTTTGAGGCAAGCCAAAGTCGGTAACAACAATAAAGTCTTTGTTGTCATTCAACTAGAGATGACTCATTTTCATTTTATTTTTTTTATTGAGAAATTTGCACCAAACATCATAAAATTGCCTGACTAAGATCTCCTAGGCAAAAACATCAACATCAAATTAATGACAGAATTCTTGAGTTATTTTGAGGAAGCATATACTGGCTACGGCGTCTCAAAATGGACAAACAGTACTACTGCTGCTTTTTTCTTGTTTGTCAAGGGAAGGTCTTTTAAGGATGTACGCGAGTACACTCGTTCAGTTGGCCAAGTCGACCTGAAGCATGCTGACGCCATAAGGCCTCCAGGGGGGCTTCATGTTGTTTACATTAAGTACCCAGGAGAAAACCCTGATAGCTTCCCAAATTACACCCTATTCCCTATTTAGTGCACTACTTTTGACCAGGGCCCACAGGGCTCTAGTTAAATGTGTGCATTATATAGGGAACAGGGTGCCATTTGGGACGTACCACTGCTGACAGTCTTGCTGTCATCTATATTACAACTTTTGAATACTGTTTTTAATGCTATAATATCCTCCTGAGACCCAGCAATTAAGTCGTTTTTGGTCCGTATCTCTAAGGCCATACATGCCACTGTGCAATTTTCGCCGAAAATGACATCCCAAATCTAACTGCCTGTAACTCAGGCCCTGAAACAAGGATATGCATACCATGGGTACCATGTGAAATGAAACACTTTGAAGTGTGTGGAAATGTGAAAAGAATGTTGGAGAATATAACGCAATAGATCTGGTAAAAGATAATACAATGAAAAAACCAACCATTCTTTTGTATTTATTTTGTACCATCATCTGTGAAATGCAAGAGAAAGGCCATAATGTATTATTCCTGCCCAGCTGCAATTTAGATGTTGGCCACTAGATGGCAGCAGTGTATGTGCAACGTTTTAGACTGATCCAATGAACAATTGCATTTATGTTAAAAATGTTGTATCAAGACTGCCCAAATGTGCCTAATTAGTTTATTAATAACTTTTCATGTTCAAATAGCTACTGTAAATTGGACAGTGCAGTTAGATTAAAAATAATTTAAGCTTTCTGCCAATATCAGATATGTCAATGTCCTGGAAAATGTTCTTGTTACTTACAACCTCATGCTAATCGCATTAGCCTAAGTTAACTCAACCTTCACGCGGAAGGGACACCGACCCTAAAGACGTTTTAAGAAAATATTCTGGGCCCGGGGCTTCCCAAAAGTATCTTAAGGTTAAGTTAATCGTTAGAACCTTCATAACGTTGCACTTGAAAACACTCGTAATCTAACGTCTACCTCAGACCACTTGTAGAACAGCTAAGTGCGTCCTTAGATGTTTTTTCGTTGCCCTTCCGTTGTCAAGCCGCCCTGTATTGGCGGCATCATAGTGGTGCACTAAGGTGCAGCCCAGCCATAAGCCCAGACATTCTGGATGGAGGTTATAGTGCCTGGAAATACGATGACATTGCTAAAGTAGTCAAACAATTTTGCCAGCATTATCACGTCAATCAAATTTACTTTAGACAGATGGCAATGTTGTAAATCTTTATCAGCTCTCATTGACGATGCATTGAGTAGAATGCTCAGTTGGGCACTAGTCCAAAACGAACGTTCAAAACTATTTTGTGACGAAACATGCAACACCATGAATAGGCTAGGTCTATTTCAATAATATTGAAATACATTTAATTGATCAATCAATTTAGTTCTATTTTACTCCTTGTAGGCTCCTGTCTGTAATTTGTCTCAACATATTTCTTGATGTGTAGCATAATGATGTGCCAAATCTTGATTTAGTGCATTGTTATAGAGTAAGAATTCAAATAAGCCGCCTGACTATTTTCAGCCATAGGTGATAATATCTATCTAGGAGCTGATCCGTTGTCAGCATTGTAGAATTATTCTAATGTTAAGGTAAGATTTGAATGGAGAAATCTGATCCGAGACCAATGTTTCCTTTCTTTTGATCCTATCAGTATTGACATATGCCTCAACGATGCACTTAGCGAACGCTCCTTCTGCGTCATGTTTTTGGAAACTATATATTACATCTTTGGCCGTTGTAGGAACGATGCATCGTTAAAATACTCGGAAGCCTAAGTTCCATCGCTATTGGGAAACCGGGCCCTGGACTTTTCAATGATATCACGTGTGGGGGTATCACCTTGATCATTTATTCTTTCTGGTTCTTCAAAACGGCTACCATCCCCATTAGCACATTTTATGGTAAGTGTGTATTTGCATAACTAGCATTTTTTGTGAGTTTGATATTCAGATTATTTCTAAAAGGCAAATATCTCAGGAATAGTTTGATGAGTTTTCAGAGCAGAGTGATAATTTTGTCACATTAAATAAGACCTTGTTTTTTTAAAAACCTTTATTTAACTAGGCAAGTCACTTAAGAGCAAATTCTTATTTACAATGACGGCCTAGGAACAGTGGGTTGTTCAGGGGCAGAACGACAGATTTTTCCCTTGTCAGCTTGGGGATTCGATCTAACGACCTTTCGGTTACTGGCCCAATGCTCTAACCACTAGGCTACCTGCTGCCCCAATGTGGTTAATACATTTGGAGAATAAACTTGACCTACATATCTTGTTTTTTTGTGTTTCTTTATGTACTATACTGTGAAAGAGACAATTTCAACAGTGTGTGGGCAGAGATCTAAACCGACAGAAAAGAATGTGAGGCCAACTAATGGAAAATGGATCCCAGTTCATAAGGATCACAGATCATAAAGCTTCTGTCACTCCCAATATTGTAAATGTGTTTCCCGGTATGCTCCATGTCTCCTGAGAGAGCTGCTAGTTACATTTGACATGACGGACATATTGTGTCGACGTGTGTGGCAACGCAATAACCTCATATAATACACCTTTTGACCAACCATATGTTGACAATGTTATGAACAAAAGACAAATATGGTGAAAGCCAAATATCTGTTTTTGACAATGACTTTAAAGCACATTTCTTTAGAGAAATAACACAGCTTCCATCATTTATCACTTTGGTCATCTCCGATCCTTAACCCACACTGTTCATTTGATCTAGGAGTTGTTTCATCCTTTATCACTTTGGTCATCTCTGATCCTTAACCCACACTGTTCATTTGATCTAGGAGTTGTTTCATCCTTTATCACTTTGGTCATCTCTGATCCTTAACCCACACTGTTCATTTGATCTTGGAGTTGTTTCATCCTTTATCACTTTGGTCATCTCTGATCCTTAACCCACACTGGTCATTTGATCTAGGAGTTGTTTCATCCTTTATCACTTTGGTCATCTCCGATCCTTAACCCACACTGGTCATTTGATCTAGGAGTTGTTTCATCCTTTATCACTTTGGTCATCTCTGATCCTTAACCCACACTGTTCATTTGATCTTGGAGTTGTTTCATCCTTTGTCACTTTGGTCATCTCTGATCCTTAACCCACACTGGTCATTTGATCTAGGAGTTGCTTCATCATTTCTGTTGGAGATGGAATACATAGAAGCCTTATTGGATGAATCGCCAGCCAGCCAGAGAAGGAAAAACAACATTCTGCCGTGGGGATTTGACTGTGTGTGTGCGAGTGTGTGTGGTGAGATTTCTTTGATTGTATTAAGTCTGAAATGTATCATCCATTATTCAAATTAGGACTCAGCATTGATGAATAATTTATGGTCTCAGTGGTTAGGTTACAGAACTCAGATGGTCTCTCAGTGGTTAGGTTACAGAACTCATCAGATGGTCTCTCAGTAGTTAGGTTACAGAACTCAGATGGTCTCTCAGTAGTTAGGTTACAGAACTCAGATGGCCTCTCAGTGGTTAGGTTACAGAACTCATCAGATGGTCTCTCAGTGGTTAGGTTACAGAACTCAGATGGTCTCTCAGTAGTTAGGTTACAGAACTCAGATGGTCTCTCAGTAGTTAGGTTACAGAACTCAGATGGTCTCTCAGTAGTTAGGTTACAGAACTCATCAGATAGTCTCTCAGTGGTTAGGCTACAGAACTCATCAGATAGTCTCTCAGTGGTTAGGTTACATAACTCATCAGATGGTCTCTCAGTGGTTAGGTTACATAACTCATCAGATGGTCTCTCAGTGGTTAGGTTACAGAACTCATCAGATGGTCTCTCAGTGGTTAGGTTACAGAACTCATCAGATGGTCTCTCAGTGGTTAGGTTACAGAACTCATCAGATGGTCTCTCAGTGGTTAGGTTACAGAACTCAGATGGTCCCTCAGTGGTTAGGTTACAGAACTCATCAGATGGTCTCTCAGTGGTTAGGTTACAGAACTCATCAGATAGTCTCTCAGTGGTTAGGTTACATAACTCAGATGGTCTCGTTACAGCACTCATTAAATAGTCTCTCAGTGGTTAGGTTACAGAACTCATCAGATGGTCTCTCAGTGGTTAGGTTACAGAACTCATCAGATAGTCTCTCAGTAGTTAGGTTACAGAACTCATTAGATAGTCTCTCAGTGGTTAGGTTACAGAACTCAGATGGTCTCTCAGTGGTTAGGTTACAGAACTCATCAGATAGTCTCTCAGTGGTTAGGTTACAGAACTCATCAGATGGTCTCTCAGTGGTTAGGTTACAGAACTCAGATGGTCTCTCAGTGGTTAGGTTACATAACTCATCAGATGGTCTCTCAGTGGTTAGGTTACAGAACTCATCAGATGGTCTCTCAGTGGTTAGGTTACAGAACTCATCAGATAGTCTCTCAGTGGTTAGGTTACAGAACTCATCAGATGGTCTCTCAGTGGTTAGGTTACAGAACTCATCAGATAGTCTCTCAGTGGTTAGGTTACAGAACTCATCAGATAGTCTCTCAGTGGTTAGGTTACAGAACTCATCAGATAGTCTCTCAGTGGTTAGGTTACAGAACTCAGATGGTCCCCCAGTAGTTAGGTTACAGAACTCAGATGGTCTCTCAGTGGTTAGGTTACAGAACTCATCAGATGGTCTCTCAGTGGTTAGGTTACAGAACTCATTAGATAGTCTCTCAGTGGTTAGGTTACAGAACTCATCAGATGGTCTCTCAGTGGTTAGGTTACAGAACTCATCAGATGGTCTCTCAGTGGTTAGGTTACAGAACTCATTAGATAGTCTCTCAGTGGTTAGGTTACAGAAGTCATCAGATGGTCTCTCAGTGGTTAGGTTACAGAACTCATCAGATAGTCTCTCAGTGGTTAGGTTACAGAACTCATCAGATAGTCTCTCAGTGGTTAGGTTACAGAACTCATCAGATAGTCTCTCAGTGGTTAGGTTACAGAACTCATCAGATGGTCTCTCAGTGGTTAGGTTACAGAACTCATCAGATGGTCTCTCAGTGGTTAGGTTACAGAACTCATCAGATGGTCTCTCAGTGGTTAGGTTACAGAACTCATCAGATGGTCTCTCAGTGGTTAGGTTACAGAACTCATCAGATGGTCTCTCAGTGGTTAGGTTAAAGAACTCATCAGATGGTCTCTCAGTGGTTAGGTTACAGAACTCATTAGATAGTCTCTCAGTGGTTAGGTTACAGAACTCATCAGATAGTCTCTCAGTGGTTAGGTTACAGAACTCAGATGGTCCCTCAGTGGTTAGGTTACAGAACTCATCAGGTAGTCTCTCAGTGGTTAGGTTACAGAACTCAGATGGTCCCTCAGTGGTTAGGTTACAGAACTCAGATGGTCCCCCAGTAGTTAGGTTACAGAACTCAGATGGTCTCTCAGTGGTTAGGTTACAGAACTCATCAGATGGTCTCTCAGTGGTTAGGTTACAGAACTCATTAGATAGTCTCTCAGTGGTTAGGTTACAGAACTCATCAGATGGTCTCTCAGTGGTTAGGTTACAGAACTCATCAGATAGTCTCTCAGTGGTTAGGTTACAGAACTCATCAGATAGTCTCTCAGTGGTTAGGTTACAGAACTCATCAGATAGTCTCTCAGTGGTTAGGTTACAGAACTCATCAGATGGTCTCTCAGTGGTTAGGTTACAGAACTCATCAGATGGTCTCTCAGTGGTTAGGTTACAGAACTCATCAGATGGTCTCTCAGTGGTTAGGTTACAGAACTCATCAGATGGTCTCTCAGTGGTTAGGTTACAGAACTCATCAGATGGTCTCTCAGTGGTTAGGTTACAGAACTCATCAGATGGTCTCTCAGTGGTTAGGTTACAGAACTCATCAGATGGTCTCTCAGTGGTTAGGTTACAGAACTCATTAGATAGTCTCTCAGTGGTTAGGTTACAGAACTCATCAGATAGTCTCTCAGTGGTTAGGTTACAGAACTCAGATGGTCCCTCAGTGGTTAGGTTACAGAACTCAGATGGTCCCTCAGTGGTTAGGTTACAGAACTCATCAGGTAGTCTCTCAGTGGTTAGGTTACAGAACTCAGATGGTCCCTCAGTGGTTAGGTTACAGAACTCAGATGGTCCCCCAGTAGTTAGGTTACAGAACTCAGATGGTCTCTCAGTGGTTAGGTTACAGAACTCATCAGATGGTCTCTCAGTGGTTAGGTTACAGAACTCATCAGATAGTCTCTCAGTGGTTAGGTTACAGAACTCATCAGATAGTCTCTCAGTGGTTAGGTTACAGAACTCATCAGATAGTCTCTCAGTGGTTAGGTTACAGAACTCATCAGATGGTCTCTCAGTGGTTAGGTTACAGAACTCATCAGATAGTCTCTCAGTGGTTAGGTTACAGAACTCATCAGATGGTCTCTCAGTGGTTAGGTTACAGAACTCATCGGATGGTCTCTCAGTGGTTAGGTTACAGAACTCATCAGATGGTCTCTCAGTGGTTAGGTTACAGAACTCATTAGATAGTCTCTCAGTGGTTAGGTTACAGAACTCATCAGATAGTCTCTCAGTGGTTAGGTTACAGAACTCATCAGATAGTCTCTCAGTGGTTAGGTTACAGAACTCATCAGATAGTCTCTCAGTGGTTAGGTTACAGAACTCATCAGATGGTCTCTCAGTGGTTAGGTTACAGAACTCATCAGATGGTCTCTCAGTGGTTAGGTTACAGAACTCATCAGATAGTCTCTCAGTGGTTAGGTTACAGAACTCAGATGGTCCCTCAGTGGTTAGGTTACAGAACTCATCAGATAGTCTCTCAGTAGTTAGGTTACATAACTCAGATGGTCTCGTTACAGCACTCATTAGATAGTCTCTCAGTGGTTAGGTTACAGAACTCAGATGGTCTCTCAGTGGTTAGGTTACAGAACTCAGATGGTTTCTCAGTGGTTAGGTTACAGAACTCAGATAGTCTCTCAGTGGTTAGGTTACAGAACTCATCAGATGGTCTCTCAGTGGTTAGGTTACAGAACTCATCAGATGGTCTCTCAGTGGTTAGGTTACAGAACTCATCAGATAGTCTCTCAGTGGTTAGGTTACAGAACTCATCAGATAGTCTCTCAGTAGTTAGGTTACATAACTCAGATGGTCTCTCAATGGTTAGGTTACAGAACTCATTAGATAGTCTCTCAGTGGTTAGGTTACAGAACTCATCAGATGGTCTCTCAGTGGTTAGGTTACAGAACTCATCAGATACTCTCTCAGTGGTTAGGTTACAGAACTCAGATGGTCCCTCAGTGGTTAGGTTACAGAACTCAGATGGTCCCTCAGTGGTTAGGTTACAGAACTCATCAGGTAGTCTCTCAGTGGTTAGGTTACAGAACTCAGATGGTCCCTCAGTGGTTAGGTTACAGAACTCAGATGGTCCCCCAGTAGTTAGGTTACAGAACTCAGATGGTCTCTCAGTGGTTAGGTTACAGAACTCATCAGATGGTCTCTCAGTGGTTAGGTTACAGAACTCATCAGATAGTCTCTCAGTGGTTAGGTTACAGAACTCATCAGATAGTCTCTCAGTGGTTAGGTTACAGAACTCATCAGATAGTCTCTCAGTGGTTAGGTTACAGAACTCATCAGATGGTCTCTCAGTGGTTAGGTTACAGAACTCATCAGATAGTCTCTCAGTGGTTAGGTTACAGAACTCATCAGATGGTCTCTCAGTGGTTAGGTTACAGAACTCATCGGATGGTCTCTCAGTGGTTAGGTTACAGAACTCATCAGATGGTCTCTCAGTGGTTAGGTTACAGAACTCATTAGATAGTCTCTCAGTGGTTAGGTTACAGAACTCATCAGATAGTCTCTCAGTGGTTAGGTTACAGAACTCATCAGATAGTCTCTCAGTGGTTAGGTTACAGAACTCATCAGATAGTCTCTCAGTGGTTAGGTTACAGAACTCATCAGATGGTCTCTCAGTGGTTAGGTTACAGAACTCATCAGATGGTCTCTCAGTGGTTAGGTTACAGAACTCATCAGATAGTCTCTCAGTGGTTAGGTTACAGAACTCAGATGGTCCCTCAGTGGTTAGGTTACAGAACTCATCAGATAGTCTCTCAGTAGTTAGGTTACATAACTCAGATGGTCTCGTTACAGCACTCATTAGATAGTCTCTCAGTGGTTAGGTTACAGAACTCAGATGGTCTCTCAGTGGTTAGGTTACAGAACTCAGATGGTTTCTCAGTGGTTAGGTTACAGAACTCAGATAGTCTCTCAGTGGTTAGGTTACAGAACTCATCAGATGGTCTCTCAGTGGTTAGGTTACAGAACTCATCAGATGGTCTCTCAGTGGTTAGGTTACAGAACTCATCAGATAGTCTCTCAGTGGTTAGGTTACAGAACTCATCAGATAGTCTCTCAGTAGTTAGGTTACATAACTCAGATGGTCTCTCAATGGTTAGGTTACAGAACTCATTAGATAGTCTCTCAGTGGTTAGGTTACAGAACTCATCAGATGGTCTCTCAGTGGTTAGGTTACAGAACTCATCAGATACTCTCTCAGTGGTTAGGTTACAGAACTCATCAGATAGTCTCTCAGTGGTTAGGTTACAGAACTCATCAGATAGTCTCTCAGTGGTTAGGTTACATAACTCATCAGATAGTCTCTCAGTGGTTAGGTTACAGAACTCATCAGATAGTCTCTCAGTGGTTAGGTTACAGAACTCATCAGATAGTCTCTCAGTGGTTAGGTTACAGAACTCATCAGATAGTCTCTCAGTGGTTAGGTTACAGAACTCATCAGATGGTCTCTCAGTGGTTAGGTTACAGAACTCATCAGATGGTCTCTCAGTGGTTAGGTTACAGAACTCATCAGATGGTCTCTCAGTGGTTAGGTTACAGAACTCATCAGATGGTCTCTCAGTGGTTAGGTTACAGAACTCATCGGATGGTCTCTCAGTGGTTAGGTTACAGAACTCATCAGATGGTCTCTCAGTGGTTAGGTTACAGAACTCATTAGATAGTCTCTCAGTGGTTAGGTTACAGAACTCATCAGATAGTCTCTCAGTGGTTAGGTTACAGAACTCAGATGGTCCCTCAGTGGTTAGGTTACAGAACTCAGATGGTCCCTCAGTGGTTAGGTTACAGAACTCATCAGGTAGTCTCTCAGTGGTTAGGTTACAGAACTCAGATGGTCCCTCAGTGGTTAGGTTACAGAACTCAGATGGTCCCCCAGTAGTTAGGTTACAGAACTCAGATGGTCTCTCAGTGGTTAGGTTACAGAACTCAGATGGTCTCTCAGTGGTTAGGTTACAGAACTCATTAGATAGTCTCTCAGTGGTTAGGTTACAGAACTCATCAGATGGTCTCTCAGTGGTTAGGTTACAGAACTCATCAGATAGTCTCTCAGTGGTTAGGTTACAGAACTCATCAGATAGTCTCTCAGTGGTTAGGTTACAGAACTCATCAGATAGTCTCTCAGTGGTTAGGTTACAGAACTCATCAGATGGTCTCTCAGTGGTTAGGTTACAGAACTCATCAGATGGTCTCTCAGTGGTTAGGTTACAGAACTCATCAGATGGTCTCTCAGTGGTTAGGTTACAGAACTCATTAGATAGTCTCTCAGTGGTTAGGTTACAGAACTCATCAGATAGTCTCTCAGTGGTTAGGTTACAGAACTCAGATGGTCCCTCAGTGGTTAGGTTACAGAACTCAGATGGTCCCTCAGTGGTTAGGTTACAGAACTCAGATGGTCCCCCAGTAGTTAGGTTACAGAACTCAGATGGTCTCTCAGTGGTTAGGTTACAGAACTCATCAGATGGTCTCTCAGTGGTTAGGTTACAGAACTCATTAGATAGTCTCTCAGTGGTTAGGTTACAGAACTCATCAGATGGTCTCTCAGTGGTTAGGTTACAGAACTCATCAGATAGTCTCTCAGTGGTTAGGTTACAGAACTCATCAGATAGTCTCTCAGTGGTTAGGTTACAGAACTCATCAGATAGTCTCTCAGTGGTTAGGTTACAGAACTCATCAGATAGTCTCTCAGTGGTTAGGTTACAGAACTCATCAGATAGTCTCTCAGTGGTTAGGTTACATAACTCATCAGATAGTCTCTCAGTGGTTAGGTTACAAACCTCATCAGATAGTCTCTCAGTGGTTAGGTTACAGAACTCATCAGATGGTCCCTCAGTGGTTAGGTTACAGAACTCAGATGGTCTCTCAGTGGTTAGGTTACAGAACTCAGATGGTTTCTCAGTGGTTAGGTTACAGAACTCATCAGATAGTCTCTCAGTGGTTAGGTTACAGAACTCATCAGATGGTCTCTCAGTGGTTAGGTTACAGAACTCATCAGATGGTCTCTCAGTGGTTAGGTTACAGAACTCATCAGATAGTCTCTCAGTGGTTAGGTTACAGAACTCATCAGATAGTCTCTCAGTGGTTAGGTTACATAACTCATCAGATAGTCTCTCAGTGGTTAGGTTACAGAACTCATCAGATGGTCCCTCAGTGGTTAGGTTACAGAACTCAGATGGTCTCTCAGTGGTTAGGTTACAGAACTCAGATGGTTTCTCAGTGGTTAGGTTACAGAACTCATCAGATAGTCTCTCAGTGGTTAGGTTACAGAACTCATCAGATGGTCTCTCAGTGGTTAGGTTACAGAACTCATCAGATGGTCTCTCAGTGGTTAGGTTACAGAACTCATCAGATAGTCTCTCAGTGGTTAGGTTACAGAACTCATCAGATAGTCTCTCAGTGGTTAGGTTACATAACTCATCAGATAGTCTCTCAGTGGTTAGGTTACAGAACTCATCAGATAGTCTCTCAGTGGTTAGGTTACAGAACTCATCAGATAGTCTCTCAGTGGTTAGGTTACAGAACTCATCAGATAGTCTCTCAGTGGTTAGGTTACAGAACTCATCAGATGGTCTCTCAGTGGTTAGGTTACAGAACTCATCAGATGGTCTCTCAGTGGTTAGGTTACAGAACTCATCAGATGGTCTCTCAGTGGTTAGGTTACAGAACTCATCAGATGGTCTCTCAGTGGTTAGGTTACAGAACTCATCGGATGGTCTCTCAGTGGTTAGGTTACAGAACTCATCAGATGGTCTCTCAGTGGTTAGGTTACAGAACTCATTAGATAGTCTCTCAGTGGTTAGGTTACAGAACTCATCAGATAGTCTCTCAGTGGTTAGGTTACAGAACTCAGATGGTCCCTCAGTGGTTAGGTTACAGAACTCAGATGGTCCCTCAGTGGTTAGGTTACAGAACTCATCAGGTAGCCTCTCAGTGGTTAGGTTACAGAACTCATCAGATAGTCTCTCAGTGGTTAGGTTACAGAACTCAAGATGGTCTCTCAGTGGTTAGGTTACAGAACTCATCAGATGGTGACCACTGCAGTTCCCCGGATACTTGCCCTGGTCAAAAGTAGTGCACTACATAGGGAATAGTGTACATGTGTCATGGTCGAAGTAGTGGACTCTATAGGGAACAGGGTGCCATTTGGGATGCAGTCATTACCATCAGATGGAATAACTCCAGTCTCATAACGCTCCTTATTAGTCAGTGGTGGTGACCCACTGGAACTGTACCTGTCAGAAAGCAAGTGAGCTAAACCAACTGTGATGCACAAGGTATGAGTAGGGGTGGGCTGAGAGAGAGGGAGGAGAGAAACATACAGACAGAGAGAGATATAGAGAGAGAGAGATAAATACAGAGAGAGAGAGATACATACAGAGAGAGAGCTAAATAGAGAGAGAGAGCTAAATAGAGAGAGAGATAAATAGAGAGAGAGAGATAAATAGAGAGAGAGAGATAAATAAATACAGAGAGAGAGAGATAAATACAGAGAGAGAGAGATAAATACAGAGAGAGAGAGATACATACAGAGAGAGAGAGATACATACAGAGAGAGAGAGATACATACAGAGAGAGAGAGATACATACAGAGAGAGAGAGATACATACAGAGAGAGAGAGAGATACATACAGAGAGAGAGAGAGAGATACATACAGAGAGAGAGAGAGATACATACAGAGAGAGAGAGAGATACATACAGAGAGAGAGAGAGATAAATAGAGAGAGAGAGCTAAATAGAGAGAGAGAGCTAAATATAGAGAGAGAGAGCTAAATAGAGAGAGAGAGAGCTAAATACAGAGAGAGAGAGCTAAATACAGAGAGAGAGAGCTAAATACAGAGAGAGAGAGATAAATACAGAGAGAGAGAGCTAAATACAGAGAGAGAGAGCTAAATACAGAGAGAGAGAGCTAAATACAGAGAGAGAGAGCTAAATACAGAGAGAGAGCTAAATATAGAGAGAGAGCTAAATATAGAGAGAGAGCTAAATATAGAGAGAGAGCTAAATATATAGAGAGAGCTAAATATAGAGAGAGAGCTAAATATAGAGAGAGAGCTAAATATAGAGAGAGAGCTAAATATAGAGAGAGAGCTAAATATAGAGAGAGAGATAAATAGAGAGAGAGAGAGGGATAAATAGAGAGAGAGAGAGGGATAAATAGAGAGAGATAAATAGAGAGAGAGGGATAAATAGAGAGAGAGAGACCTATAAATAAAAAGGGTGAGAGAGAGAGAGAGAGAGAGTGTGTGGGGGTGTTTTAGGATGTGTTAGCTGGGGCCCATCTCTGAGTGGTTATTAAACGTGTTTGTGACATGTGGGCTGATGCTTCTCGCTGCTTTGTGACATGTGGGTCGCTACTCGTCCTTCTCTTCAACGTGTGTGTGTGTGTCAGTGGCCTACTGCAGTTTCTGATTCTAGACGTATTGCAATGGGGCAGAGATAAAATATTGCAGTTTTATAGCTCATATCATGCTATTCTACAAATTTTGCAATGAGACAGAGAATTTTGTATTTTTAAAAATCTAATTTCCAGCTATTCTACACATTTTGCCATGACTTATTACCTGTTCATATGCTATCTGGGGAAGGGGAACCGACCTCCAGGAGGCCCCTAACACAAAAAATAAATACGGGTTGGGGTCCCCCAGAGCCCGTGCCCCCCGCCCTCCCTGAGGGGGCTGTAGGGGTGTGTGGTAAACCAGTGGTGTGTGTCTCACCATCGTAGCAGAATCCGTGAAGGCAGGGGTTGGAGCTGCACTCGTCCATGTTGATCTCACAGCGGGGGCCTGTGAAGCCACGGCGACAGCGACAGCGGAAACCCAGGGGGAAATGGACCAGGTCAGGTTCCTCTACACACTCAGCACCGTTCTCACAGGGGTTGTTGGCCTCACAGGGGAGGAACTCACAGTTCCTACCTATAGTAGGAGGTAGCGGGAGCAGGGCCCAGCAACCAGCAGGGGTGGGGGGAGAGACACACAGAGTCAGACATAGAACTCACAGTTCCTACTTCTAGTACGGTAGGAAGAGCAGAGCCCAATAATTAATAGGCAAACAGGACGAGTGGGAAACATTTTCAGGTGAACATAATTTCTTCTGACATGCTGTAGGAAGAGCAGCGGACAACAACAAATAGGCAGACGGAGAGAGAAGACCAGGCAGGTCACCTGTCATACAAGCCACTATTCGACGTTCATCCATGTCTGAGGACGTCGGGAGATGATATGGAAACCGACCACTAGAGGCAACAGTGAGTGCTGTTACCTTCAAATAGGCTTTGGTTTTGCTAGGGCGTTGTGGATGGGGATGGTTACAAAGGTTGAATGTTCGAATCCAGTGATAGAAAGTCCAGCGATACTGACCTTTATCAATGGTAAGCATCTGCCTCTTTTTTTAAAGGTTGCATGTTTAAATCCAGTGATAGAAAGTTATTTTTGATATTTCTGTTTTAAACCAATCCCAAACCTGAACCCTGCCTTAACCATTTTGAGTTAATGTCTAATCTTAAGAATCTAGAGTTCATTTCTAAACTTTTTTTTATTTTGATGTTTGGAACAACTTCTAAATGTGTCGTTTTTAGAAACATGGATGAACGTCTAATTGTGACGCGAGACTGTGAGAGCTAGTTGTAGAAACCGGTGTCAGACAGAGAAGTAGAGCAGTGGCCAGCAACAAACAGGCAGACAGAGAGAAACAGTGTCAGACAGAGAAGGTAGAGCAGTGGCCAGCAACAAACAGGCAGACAGAGAGAAACAGTGTCAGACAGAGAAGGTAGAGCAGCGGCCAGCAACAAACAGGCAGACAGAGAGAAACAGTGTCAGACAGAGAAGGTAGAGCAGTGGCCAGCAACAAACAGGCAGACAGAGAGAAACAGAGTCAGACAGAGAAGGTAGAGCAGTGGCCAGCAACAAACAGGCAGACAGAGAGAAACAGTGTCAGACAGAGAAGGTAGAGCAGTGGCCAGCAACAAACAGGCAGACAGAGAGAAACAGTGTCAGACAGAGAAGGTAGAGCAGTGGCCAGCAACAAACAGGCAGACAGAGAGAAACAGTGTCAGACAGAGAAGGTAGAGCAGCGTCCAGCAACAAACAGGCAGACAGAGAGAAACAGTGTCAGACAGAGAAGGTAGAGAAGTGGCCAGCAACAAACAGGCAGACAGAGAGAAACAGTGTCAGACAGAGAAGGTAGAGCAGTGGCCAGCAACAAACAGGCAGACAGAGAGAAACAGTGTCAGACAGAGAAGGTAGAGAAGTGGCCAGCAACAAACAGGCAGACAGAGAGAAACAGTGTCAGACAGAGAAGTAGAGCAGTGGCCAGCAACAAACAGGCAGACAGAGAGAAACAGTGTCAGACAGAGAAGTAGAGAAGTGGCCAGCAACAAACAGGCAGACAGAGAGAAACAGTGTCAGACAGAGAAGTAGAGCAGTGGCCAGCAACAAACAGGCAGACAGAGAGAAACAGTGTCAGACAGAGAAGGTAGAGCAGTGGACAGCAACAAACAGGCAGACAGAGAGAAACAGTCTCAGACAGACATAGAAGTTCATTGTTGTACTCAATTGCTCCCTGGTGCATAAAATAAACACATTCTCAAATGTATTTCGGCTCATCTGTGCAATAAATTATATTTGATGTTTATTCTCAAATATTTTAAAGAAATGAACAATACATAACTGAACAGGGAGTGAGGAATGACTGTGAAAAACTGTATGTCCCTGTTTGACACCACTGACTGTCTGCTTTATGATGGTGCCAATATACTGGAGAATATGGGGAGCTAATACATTTACTGCTAATTAGTCAATCATTAACATTTAATTTGTACCAATGCTTAGTAACATCTCAAGCTCCCTCTGGTGCGACGACAGATCTCAAATGCTACTGAAGGTTTCTGATCATTTGAATGCTATATCTGAAATAAAAATGTAAATGAATATCGTATAATTACCTATATAATGCAAAAATATATATTTTGTGAGAATAATGGAAGTATTTCTTAGGAGAAAATATGTAAATGACCTAATAAACATGTTTTTACTGAAACGGTAAAAAAAGTGTTTTTATTGTGAAATCCAATTTAGCACTAAGGATGCATCTCAAATAGCACCCTATTCCCTATGTAGTGCACTACTGTTGCTTCCTTATGTAGTGCACTACTGTTGCTTCCCTATGTAGTGCACTACTGTTGCTTCCCTATGTAGTGCACTACTGTTGCTTCCCTATGTAGTGCACTACTGTTGCTTCCCTATGTAGTGCACTACTGTTGCTTCCCTATGTAGTGCACTACTGTTGCTTCCCTATGTAGTGCACTACTGTTGCTTCCCTATGTAGTGCACTACTGTTGCTTCCCTATGTAGTGCACTACTGTTGCTTCCCTATGTAGTGCACTACTGTTGCTTCCCTATGTAGTGCACTACTGTTGCTTCCCTATGTAGTGCACTACTGTTGCTTCCCTATGTAGTGCACTATATATGGAATAGGATTCCATTTGGTATGACCATCTTGGAGTCACTTTCAAAACTCCTTGTTCACAACAATAAAACAGACTGTAGGATAGTGACACAATCACGCACCTCTTCAATCGTGTGAATAGTAGCAACACTCTGCTCATGACTGGTTCCTCAGAGGGAAAGTTTAGTTGTTATCATGTAATCAAGGAAAGTTACATTTTTATCGCGAGAGCAAAACAAGCTAGCTTGACTGATAGATCTCCACTTTTAAACTGTTTCATATTGACTTCACAACAGAGAGACATTTACAAGAAGACGCGCACATCACCTCTACGAAGCAGAATAACAAGCCAGGAAACTCCACTCAGGCCTAAAATAATAGCTAGCTGGAAGACCCAGCATGCCAAAAGCACAATATCAAAACACTTTCTGATGAAAGCGCACTCTTGGAAAAAAATGTAAATAAGAAAACACATGAACAAGGCAAAGTGTTTTCAACAAAGACAGTTAAAAACATGACAAAGCCAAGCAATGAACAGTGTGAGTAAATGAGAACAGGAAAATGGCACCCTATTCCTTGTTTAGTGCACTACTTTTGACCAGGGACCATAGGGAGTGCACTAAATAGGTAATACGGTGCCATTTGGAACACAGAGGAGGTTTTTGGGAAGAGCATCATTTCCATGCAAGCTTGACATATCAAAACAAGTAGTTATCTTTCCCACCTCTGATCATTTCTGCAAGATTTTTATTTTTTTTAAAGACAGGGGAAAGTATATGATTACAAAACTGGAACAGCTTGAGGTAAAGATATTTAAAGATCTACCATGGCACTGAACTCAGTAGGTCTCAGCTTTCAGACTTGGTGAAAGCATAAAACATGTCATTAGAGGGTTGGATAATGTGTTGAGCTATCCACAGAGATCCTATCAGATCTGTAATTCTATAGAGCCTTCTACCATGGCACTGAACTCCGTCTTCAACCCTGGTGAAAGCATAGAACATGTCACAACCATTACTAGCTACAGTATATAAATCATATTTTCATAGAAACACAGGATATGTAACCAAGCAGAGGAGTGGGGTCACGGCCAGGGTCAGCCATTATCATCGGTGACCCTGGAGCAAAGGGTTAACCCTTGTCGGAGTTGGCCCATATGGATAGGGCTAAATGCAATCGTTAGAGAAATATGAAACACATATGAATAAGCATGGTAGCAAATGAAAGGAAACAGTTTGGAGATTATGGGAAAATTATTAGACCAAATGTATCCAAACATTACACTGTTGATTTTATGGGCATTTTACATTTACTGTAATTTTCTTTGTTGATAACGAAATCTGAAAGTGTCCAGAATAGAATTGGTTGTAATCCTGTTGTAATGACGTGGTTATCAACCAGTTTTGCTCACCGGCTTGTGTTCATGCTTCTGATTCTACTGCAGGATCAGGACAGACTGAGAGGTCAGTGACCAGTGATTCATCATAGTACAGTATGCTGAGGAGGCAAAGCTGTGGGCTATCAGTGTTATGCAACCTTAGCCTGGACCCAGATCTCTTCTTCTTCACGACTGTCTTGGTGTGCTGGGACCATGCTAGTTTGTTGGCGGATCAGGCTGTTGTGTCATCAGCAAACTTGAGTGAACAGGGAGTACAGGAGGAGACCGAGCACGCACCCCTGAGGGGCCCCCGTGTTGAAGATCAGCGTGGCGGATGTGTTGTTACCCTTACCACCTGGTGGCGGCCCGTCGGAAAGTCCAGGATCCAGTTGCAGAGGGAGGTGTTTAGTCCAAGGGTCCTTAGCTTTGAGGGCACTATGGTGTTGAACGCTGAGCCTGCATTCTCACATAGGTGTTTTAAAACATATATCTATATTTTTCTAACCTTTATTTAACTAGGCAAGTCAGTTAAGAACAAATTCTTATTTACAAAGACGGCCTACTGGGGAACAGTGGGGTTAACTGCCCTGTTCAGGAGCAGAACGACAGCTCGGGGATTCGATCCAGCAACCTTTCGGTTACTGCCCCAACGCTCTAACCACTAGGCTACCTGCCGTGTTCCTTTTGTCCAGGTGTGAAAGGGCAGTGTGGAGTGCCATAGAGATTGCATCATTGGTATGCAAATTGGAGTGGGTCTAGGGTTTCTGGGATAATGGTATTGATGTGAGCCATGACCAGCCTTCCAAAGCATTTCATGGCTACAGACGTGAGTGCTACGGGTCGGTAGTAATTTAGGAAGGTTACCTTAGTGTTCTTGGGCACAGGGACCAAGTAAACGTTCCCACTCTGGTGCCGACACCCCAATGAGAGTTCCTGCTCCTTAATCACAGCCACCACACAAATGGTCATCAAAACTTGATTAGGCCAACTTGGATGTCTGTTTGATTTCCATAATAGTAGCAAACTACAAGTCAATGTTGCACGCATCAAGTTTTTAGTGTCACATGCACAAGTACAAGGAAATGCCTTTCTTGCAAGCTTTTATCCCAAGAATGCAGTAATCAATATCAATGTAGTACGCATCAAGTAAGGTACAACAAAAACACACAGGAAATAAGAACATGAGAAAGTAGGTATACTATATACAGGGTCAATTCCAATATCACATTTACAATTCTAACTAGACAAGTCAGTTAAGAACAAATTCTTATTTCTTATTCTTATTATTTACAATGGCGGCCTACACCGGCCAAACCCTCCCTGACGACGCTGGGCCAATTGCGTGCCGCCCTATGTGCAGAGATACTGGAGGTAGATATGTACAGTACCACTCAAAAGTTTGGACACACCTACGTTTTTTTGTTTTGTTTACTATTTCTACATTGTAGAATAATAGTGAAGACATCAAAACTATGAAATAACACATATGGACTCATGTAGTAACCAGAAAAGTGTTAAACAAATCTAAATATATTTTAGATTTTAGATTCTTCAAAGTAGCCACACTTTGCCTTGATGACAGCTTTGCACACACTCGGCATTCTCTCAACCAGCTTCATGAGGAATGCTTTTCCAATAGTCTTGAAGAGTTCCCACATATGCTGAGCACTTGTTGGCTGCTTTTCCTTCACTCTGCGGTTTAGCTCATCCCAAACCCTCTTAATTGGGTTGAGGTTGGGTGATTGTGGAGGCAAAGTCATCTGATGCAGCACTCCATCACTCTCCTTGGTCAAATAGCCCTTACACAGCCTGGAGGTGTGTTTTGGGTCGTTGTCCTGTTGAAAAACAAATGATAGTTCCACTAAGCGCGAACCAGATGGGATGACGTATCGATGCAGAATGCTGTGGTAGCCATGCTGCAAAGCAAAGCACAAGCAAAGCACCCCCACACCATCACACCTCCTCCTCCATGCTTCACGGTGGGAACAACACATGCGAAGATCATCCGTTCACCTACTCTGCGTCTTACAAAGAAACTGCGGTTGGAACTAAAGATTTAAAATTTGGACTTATCAGACCAAAGGACAGATTTCCACTGGTCTAATGTCCATTGCGCTTTTCTTATTTGAGCTGTTCTTGCCATAATTTGAACTGTTATTACCAAATAGGGATATCTTCTGTATACCACCCCTACCTTGTCACAACACAACTGATTGGCTCAAATTCCACAAATACATTTTTAACAAGGCACACCTGTTAATTGAAATGCATTCCAGGTGACTATCTCATGAAGCTGGTTGAGAGAATGCCAAGCGTGTGCAAAGCTGTCATCAAGGGTGTTTAATTTGAAGAATCTAAAATATATTTTAATTTGTTTAACACTTTTTTGGTTGCTACATGATTCCATATGTGTTATTTCATAGTTTTGATGTCTTCACTATTATTCTACAATGTTGAAAATAGTCAAAATAAAGAAAAACCCTAGAATGAGTAGGTGTGTCCAAACTTTTGACTTGTACTGTATACGGGTAAGATGACTGGGCATCAGGATATATGATAAACAGAGTAGCAGCATCATATATGATGATTGTATGTGAGTGTGCGTGTTTTATGTGTGTGAGCAAATGTGTGTGTGTGTGTGTTGGAGTGTCAGTGTGTGTGAGTGAGTGTGTAGCGTGTTGTCCACAGGAGACATGGCAATAAAATATTGCCTTTTGTCAAGATTGAAACAGTCTTTTTCCATACATCACACACACAACTGTTGCTATGGCACCACAACCTACACTACATGGCCAGAGGTAAGTAGACAGCCCGTCAAATGAGTGGATTCAGCTGTTTCAGCCACAGGTGTATAAAATCAAGCACACAGCTATGAAATCTCTATAGACAAATATTGGCAGTAGAATGGCCTTACTGAAAGGCTCAGTGACTTTCAACGTGGCACCGTTATAGGATGCCTCTTTTCAAACAAGTCACTTCGTCAATTTCTGCCCTGCTAGAGCTGCCCCAGTCAACTGTAAGTGCTGTTATTGTGAAGTGGAAACGTCTAGGAGCAACAACGGCTCAGCCGTGAAGTGGAATCATCTAGGAGCAACAACGGCTCAGCCGCGAAGTGGAAACATCTAGGAGCAACAACGGCTCAGCCGCGAAGTGGAAACATCTAGGAGCAACAACGGCTCAGCCGCGAAGTGGAAACATCTAGGAGCAACAACGGCTCAGCCGCGAAGTGGAAACATCTAGGAGCAACAACGGCTCAGCCGCGAAGTGGAAACATCTAGGAGCAACAACATGCTCAGCCGCAAAGTGGACGTCCTGGATCTGAACCTTCAGAATGAGCTTCAGGAAGTCAACTGCGGTTGGGGTAAGTTTCTCAAAAACAGGTGACATTCTAAAAAGAAATGTATCTGTAACCTTCTACAACATGTAATTTACATCAAAAAGAAATAGTGAAAATCTCCTTTAAGCATTGCTGTGGACATAGAACATCCAATGTTGTTGCTTTTCTATTAAAATGTGTGATTTTGAGACCAAACAAAACAGAATTTGGTGAAAACAACAGATTTTATAGGGCACTAATTGACTAAGGCTATACAGCACCAAGACAGACAACATTAGTGGGGAACAAGGCCATACAACACTAATACACAACACATTAGTGGAGACCAAGGCTATACAGCACTAATACACAACACATTAGTGGAGACCAAGTCTATACAGCACTAAGACACAACACATTAGTGGGGACCAAGGCTATACAGCACTAAGACACAACACATTAGTGGAGACCAAGTCTATACAGCACTAAGACACAACACATTAGTGGGGACCAAGGCTATACAGCACTAAGACACAACACATTAGTGGAGACCAAGGCCATACAGCACTAAGATACAACACATTAGTGGGGACCAAGGCTATACAGCACTAAGACAACATTAGTGGAGACCAAGTCTATACAACATTAGTGGAGACCAAGTCTATACAACACTAATACACAACACATTAGTGGAGACCAAGGATATACAACATTAGTGGAGACCAAGGCTATACAACACTAAGACACAACACATTAGTGGAGACCAAGGATATACAACATTAGGGGAGACCAAGGCTATACAACACTAATACACAACACATTAGTGGGGACCAAGGCTATACAGCACTAAGACTCAACACATTAGTGGAGACCAAGGCCATACAGCACTAAGACACAACACATTAGTGGGGACCAAGGCTATACAGCACTAAGACACAACACATTAGTGGAGACCAAGGCTATACAGCACTAAGACACAACACATTAGTGGAGACCAAGGATATACAACATTAGTGGAGACCAAGGCTATACAACACTAATACACAACACATTAGTGGGGACCAAGGCTATACAGCACTAAGACTCAACACATTAGTGGAGACCAAGGCCATACAGCACTAAGACACAACACATTAGTGGGGACCAAGGCTATACAGCACTAAGACACAACACATTAGTGGAGACCAAGGCTATACAGCACTAAGACAACATTAGTGGAGACCAAGGCTATACAGCACTAAGACACAACACATTAGTGGGGACCAAGGCTATACAGCACTAAGACACAACACATTAGTGGAGACCAAGTCTATACAACACTAATACACAACACATTAGTGGGGACCAAGGCTATACAGCACTAAGACACAACACATTAGTGGAGACCAAGGCTATACAGCACTAAGACACAACACATTAGTGGGGACCAAGGCTATACAGCACTAAGACAACATTAGTGGAGACCAAGTCTATACAACATTAGTGGAGACCAAGTCTATACAACACTAATACACAACACATTAGTGGGGACCAAGGCTATACAGCACTAAGACACAACACATTAGTGGAGACCAAGGATATACAATATTAGTGGAGACCAAGGCTATACAACACTAATACACAACACATTAGTGGGGACCAAGGCTATACAGCACTAAGACTCAACACATTAGTGGAGACCAAGGCCATACAGCACTAAGACACAACACATTAGTGGAGACCAAGGCTATACAGCACTAAGACACAACACATTAGTGGGGACCAAGGCTATACAGCACTAAGACACAACACATTAGTGGAGACCAAGGCTATACAGCACTAAGACACAACACATTATTGGAGACCAAGGCTATACAGCACTAAGACAACATTAGTGGAGACCAAGTCTATACAACATTAGTGGAGACCAAGTCTATACAACACTAATACACAACACATTAGTGGGGACCAAGGCTATACAGCACTAATACACAATACATTAGTGGAGACCAAGGCTATACAGCACTAATACACAACACATTAGTGGAGACCAAGTCTATACAACACTAAGACACAACACATTAGTGGGGACCAAGGCTATACAACACTAATACACAACACATTAGTGGAGACCAAGGCCATACAGCAGTAAGACACAACACATTAGTGGAGACCGAGGCTATACAGCACTAAGACACAACACATTAGTGGAGACCAAGGATATACAACACTAAGACACAACACATTAGTGGAGACCAAGGATATACAACATTAGTGGGGACCAAGGCCATACAGCACTAAGACAACATTAGTGGAGACCAAGTCTATACAACACTAAGACAACATTAGTGGAGACCAAGTCTATACAACACTAATACAACATTAGTGGAGACCAAGTCTATACAACATTAAGACAACATTAGTGGAGACCAAGTCTATACAACACTAAGACAACATTAGTGGAGACCAAGTCTATACAACATTAGTGGAGACCAAGTCTATACAACACTAAGACAACATTAGTGGAGACCAAGTCTATACAACACTAATACAACATTAGTGGAGACCAAGTCTATACAACACTAAGACAACATTAGTGGAGACCAAGTCTATACAACACTAAGACAACATTAGTGGAGACCAAGTCTATACAACATTAGTGGAGACCAAGGCTATGAGAAATAGATACACCACCTGGAAGATTAGCAATGGGTTTCATCTTCTTTGTCGAGCATCGCCACAACCAGAGAATGAAGCCTTACTAATGTCGCTGAAGACTGCAGCAGAATGAGTTCAGGCAGGTGAGAGAGGGACGCTCAGGGAGGTTAATTAACTTTGGTGATCGTCCCCATTCCCTCAGTGTGCATTACCTTTCAAATGGAGACACATGCACACAGTGACACGCACGCAGGAACACACACACACATACACACACACACACTCCCTCTCAGTGTTCATTACCTTTGAATGGAGCCACACACTGACAGTGGTAATTGCCAGGCTGGTCAATGCAAGTGGCTCCGTTCTTGCAGGGAGAAGAGGCACACTCGTCAATGTCGAACTCACACCCAGCGCCTTTGATACAAACAACAACATAAACAAATAAATCAGTCATGTTTTTAGGGGTCAGTGAGACTAGTAGCAGGTCTGCGTCCCAAATGGCACCCTATTCCATATAAAGTGCACTACTTTTGACCAGAGGCATATGGGTCCAAAAGCAGTGCACTATGAAGGGATCAAGGTGCCATTTGGGACGCATCCCAGGACAGTTAATAACCTCTTCGGTCGGACACAGGAAACAGGATCTAATGAGATCATGGAACAGTAACTAACTGTGTATCTTCTGTCTTCACTCCTCATCAGTTAGTCAGAGAACACCACAATGACTGCATCCCAAATGGTATCCTATTCCTTATACGGCGCACTACCAGGGTCCAGCACTATGTAGGGAACAGGGTGCCGTTTGGGACGCTGCCGACGTGTGATGTGCTTTGTCCAGACTACAGGCATGTAAACATCACTTTACTCATTCTTCTCCCCCGGGGTTGGCAGATCTATTTCATCTAGGTGGTGGTGTTCCACCCATAGGTGTTCCACCCATAGGAATCTATTTCTATTGTTCCACCGCTGCCTAGCAACACTAGAGTTCAAAACACAGACTGTAGTTGCCAGTGTACCTAAGCAGCACGTTGTTGAAGACGTACACTGGAAAACAATCAAACTCCACAGACATCTTTGTTTGTAGACTATACCGCCCACAGACACAAACTTCTGTGTGAAGGATTTTCTTGGTGAAAACTGGAAGCATCTACCAGTGAGGCTATGGTAGAGCACGAATATGGCAATGCGGATTAGAGTGAAGAGCCTACTATAGTTTGCTAAGATAAAGCTACAGGATTCATATTCAGTAGGTTATATTGTCAATGCTTGTTTAGTTCAGTATGCACTAATGAAGTAAAATTCAGTAAGTTAGATACACTGACCAGTAAAGCCGGGTTGACAGACACATTCATAGCCATTGGCCAGGTCCAAACACGTGCTATTGTGTCGGCATGGCCCTGACAGACACTCATCAATGTTGATTTCACAGTAGTCACCTGTAGGGAAAGACAAAATGAAAGAGATAGGAACAGTTTCATGAACATTCCCATTCCTACCAATTATAAACCAAGTGTTAAAAAGAATCGCCTTTTCAAGTGAAATCTTAAAAGCCTCCGAGCTATCCACCTTCTGAACTAAAACTAAAAGAGAGAAACTCAGTTCAAGACGGGTTACTAAAATATGGATCCCTTGATTTGCATATATTCATCAAGTTAACTCAGACAATTTCCTAACAATTCAGATTGAAATGAACTGAGAAATAGAGAGACCTCTCGTCTGACATTGGATAAATGATCCCTTATGTTTTCAATATGACCTTACATGACCCAGCACAGTCCCAAATGGCACCCTATTCCCTTATAGTGCACTACTTTAACCAGAGCAGTGATAAGCTTACCGGGTCTCTGGTCAAACATAATGCACTATAAGGGAATAGGGTGCCATTTGAGACGCAGGCCCAGTGTATTGAACATAATGAACATTGACATAGTTATAATGGTTGTACACCTCTCGCACAGGACAGCATTAATTTACATGCATATAGGAATATTAGCATAGCTAATTACACAGTGGATTGCTATAGGCTGTCAAGTTATATTGCTTTAATTTACTTTGCTTGACTTCACGTCGTAAAACAGACCTCAACAAAGGTGTTGGTGGTGTTTCTGTTATTGAACTGCTACGTGATCACAACTAGTGTTGTGTTCCCACAATAAGTTGGGTGAATTTTGGCCCATTCCTCCTGACAGAGCTGGTGTAACTAAGTCAGGTGTTTAGGCCTCCTTGCTCGGCACACGCATTTTCAGTTCTGCCCACAAATTTTCAATAGGATTGAGGTCAGGGCTTTGTGATGGCCACTCCAATACCTTGACTTTGTTGTCCTTAAGACATTTTGCCACAACTTTGGAAGTATGCTTGGGGTCATGTCCATTTCGAAGACCCCTTTGTGACCAAGCTATAACTTCCTGACTGATGTCTTGAGATGTTGCTTCAATATATCCACATAATGTTCCTGCCTCATGATGCCATCTATTTTGTGAAGTGCACCAGTCCCTCCTGCAGCAAAGCACCCTCACAACTTGATGCTGCCATCCCCATGCTTCACGGTTGGGATGTTGTTCTTCAGCTTGCAAGCATCCCACTTTTTCCTCCAAACATAACGATGGTCATTATGGCCAAACAGTTCTTTTTATGTTTCATCAGACCAGAGGACATTTCTCCAAAAAGTACGATCTTTGTCCACATGTGCAGTTGCAAACAGCAGTCTGTTTTTTTTAATGGCGGTTTTGGAGCAGTGGCTCTTTCCTTGCTGAGTGTCCTTAAAGGTTATGTCGAGATAGGAGTTGTTTTACTGTGGACATAGATACTTTTGTACCTGTTTCCTACAGCATCTTCACAAGGTCCTTTGCTGTTGTCCTGGGATTTATTTGCACTTTTTGCAGCAAAGTACTTTCATCTCTAGAAGACAGAATGTGTCTCCTTCCTGAGTGGTATGATGTGGCAGGGTCTACAGTCAATCACGGATTACAAAAAGAAAACCAGCCCCGTCGCGGACCAGGATGTCTTGCTCCCAGACAGGCTAAATAACTTTTTTGCTCGCTTTGAGGACAATACAGTGCCACTGACACGGCCCGCTACCAAAACCTGCGGGCTCTCCTTCACTGCAGCCGAGGTGAGTAAAACATTTAAACGTGTTAACCCTCGCAGGGCTGCAGGCCCAGACGGCATTTCAAGCCGCGTCCTCAGAGCATGCGCAGACCAGCTGGCTGGTGTGTTTACGGACATATTCAATCAATCCTTATCCCAGTCTGCTGTTCCCACATGCTTCAAGAGAGCCACCATTGGTTCCTGTTCCCAAGAAAGCTAAGGTAACTGAGCTAAACGACTACCGCCCCATAGCTCTCACTTCCGTCATCATGAAGTGCATTGAGAGACTATTCAAGGACCATATCACCTCCACCCTACCGGACACCCTAGACCCACTCCAATTTGCTTACCGACCCAATAGGTCCACAGACGACGCAATCGCAACCACACTGCACACTGCCCTAACCCATCTGGACAAGAGGAATACCTATGTGAGAATGCTGTTCATCGACTACAGCTCAGCATTTAACACCATAGTACCCTCCAAACTCGTCATCAAGCTCGAGACCCTGGGTCTCGACACCGCCCTGTGCAACTGGGTCCTGGACTTCCTGACGGGCCGCCTCCAGGTGGTGAGGGTAGGTAACAACATCTCCACCCCGCTGATCCTCAACAATGGGGCCCCACAAGGGTGCGTTCTGAGCCCTCTCCTGTACTCCCTGTTCACCCACGACTGCGTGGCCATGCACGCCTCCAACTCAATCATCAAGTTTGCGGACGACGCTACAGTGGTAGGCTTGATTACCAACAACGACGAGACGGCCTACAGGGAGGAGGTGAGGGCCCTCGGAGTGTGGTGTCAGGAAAATAACCTCACACTCACGTCAACAAAACAAAGGAGATGATTGTGGACTTCAGGAAACAGCAGAGGGAGCACCCCCCTATCCACATCGATGGGACAGTAGTGGAGAAGGTGGAAAGTTTTAAATTCCTCGGTGTACACATCACGGACAAACTGAATTGGTCCACCCACACAGACAGCGTTGTGAAGAAGGCGCAGCAGCGCCTCTTCAACCTCAGGAGGCTGAAGAAATTCGGCTTGTCACCAAAAGCACTCACAAACTTTTACAGATGCACAATCGAGAGCATCCTGTCGGGCTGTATTACCGCCTGGTACGGCAACTGCTCCGCCCACAACCGTAAGGCTCTCCAGAGGGTAGTGAGGTCTGCACAACGCATCACCGGGGGCAAACTACCTGCCCTCCAGGACACCTACACCACCCGATGTCACAGGAAGGCCATAAAGATCATCAAGGACAACAACCACCCAAGCCACTGCCTGTTCACCCCGCTATCATCCAGAAGGCGAGGTCAGTACAGGTGCATCAAATCAGGAACCGAGAGACTGAAAAACAGCTTCTATCTCAAGGCCATCAGACTGTTAAACAGCCACCACTAACATTTAGTGGCCGCTGCCAACATACTGACTCAACTCCAGCCACTTTAATAATGGGAATTGATGGAAATTATGTAAAAATTTACCACTAGCCACTTTAAACAATGCCACTTAATATAATGTTTACATACCCTACATTACTCATCTCATATGTATATACTGTACTCTATACCATCTACTGCATCTTGCCTATGCCGTTCTGTACCATCACTCATTCATATATCTTTATGTACATATTCTTTATCCCTTTACACTTGTGTGTATAAGGTAGTAGTTGTGGAATTGTTAGGTTAGATTACTTGTTGGTTATTTTTTATTTATTTATTTTATTTAACCTTTATTTAACCAGGTAGGCAAATTGAGAACACGTTCTCATTTACAATTGCGACCTGGCCAAGATAAAGCAAAGCAGTTCGACACATACAACAACACATAGTTACACATGGAGTAAAACAAACATATAGTCAATAATACAGTGAAAAAAATAAGTCTATATACAATGTGAGCAAGTGAGGTGAGATAAGGGAGGTGAAGGCAAACAGATATATGTATAAATAAATAAAAATATAAAAAGGCCATGGAGGCGAAGTGAGTACAACACAGCAAGTAAAATAAAAACTAAAAAAAACACTGGAATGGTTGGTTTGCAGTGGAAGAAAGTGCAAAGTAGAGACAGAAATAATGGGGTGCAAAGGAGCAAAATAAATTAATAAATAAATACAGTAGGTAAAGAGGTAGTTGTTTGGGCTAAATTGTAGATGGGTTATGTACAGGTGCAGTAATCTATGAGCTGCTCTGACAGCTGGTGCTTAAAGCTAGTGAGGGAGATAGGTGTTTCCAGTTTCAGAGATTTTTGTAGTTCGTTCCAGTCATTGGCAGCAGAGAACTGGAAGGAGAGGCGTCCAAAGGAAGAATTGGTTTTGGGGGTGACTAGAGAGATATACCTGCTGGAGCGCGTGCTACAGGTAGGTGCTGCTATGGTGACCAGCGAGCTGAGATAAGGGGGGACTTTAACTAGCAGGGTCTTGTAGATGACCTGGAACCAGTGGGTTTGGCGACGAGTATGAAGCGAGGGCCAGCCAACGAGAGTGTACAGGTCGCAGTGGTGGGTAGTATATGGGGCTTTGGTGACAAAACGGATGGCACTGTGATAGACTGCATCCAATTTATTGAGTAGGGTTTTGGAGGCTATTTTGTAAATGACATCACCGAAGTCGAGGATTGGTAGGATGGTCAGTTTTACAAGGGTATGTTTGGCAGCATGAGTAAAGGATGCTTTGTTGCGGAATAGGAAGCCAATTCTAGATTTGACTTTGGATTGGAGATGTTTGATGTGAGTCTGGAAGGAGAGTTTACAGTCTAACCAGACACCTAGGTATTTGTAGTTGTCCACATATTCTAAGTCAGAGCCGTCCAAAGTAGTGATGTTGGACAGGCGGGCAGGAGCAGGCAGCGATCAGTTGAAGAGCATGCATTTGGTTTTACTTGTATTTAAGAGCAGTTGGAGGCCACGGAAGGAGAGTTGTATGGCATTGAAGCTCGCCTGGAGGGTTGTTAACACAGTGTCAAAAGAAGGGCCAGAAGTATACAGAATAGTGTCGTCTGCGTAGAGGTGGATCAGAGAATCACCAGCAGCAAGAGCGACATCATTGATGTAAACAGAGAAGAGAGTCGGTCCAAGAATTGAACCCTGTGGCACCCCCATAGAGACTGCCAGAGGCCCGGACAACAGACCCTCCGATTTGACACACTGAACTCGATCAGAGAAGTAGTTGGTGAACCAGGCGAGGCAATCATTAGAGAAACCAATTACTGCATTGTCGGAACTAGAAGCACAAGCATTTCGCTACGCTCGCATTAACATCTGCTAACCATGTGTATGTGACAAATAAAATTTGATTTGATTTGCTGCGTGGTCCCATGGTGTTTGTACTTGCGTACTATTGTTTGTACAGATGAAAGTGGTACCTTCAGGCGTTTGGAAATTGCTCCTGAGGTTGAACCAGACTTGTGGAGGTCTACAAATCTTTTCTGAGGTCTTGGCTGATTTCTTTTGATTTTCCCATGATGTCAAGCAAAGTGGCACTGAGTTTGAAGGTAGGCCTTGAAATTTATCCACAGGTATACCTCCAATTGACTCAAATTATTTCAATTAGCTTATCAGAAGCTTCTAAAGCCATGACATAATTTTCTGGAATTTTCCAAGCTGTTTAAAGGCACAGTCAACTTAGTGTATAAAATCTTCTGACGCACTGGAATTGTGATACAGTGAATTATATGTGAAATAATCTGTCTGTAAACAATTTTTGGAAAAATTACTTGTGTCATGCACAAAGTAGATGTCCTAACCGACTTGCCAAAACTATAGTTTGTTAACAAGAAATGTGTGTAGTGGTTGAAAAACGAGTTTTAATGACTCCAAACTAAGTGGATGTAAAACTTAAGACTTCAACTGTACATAGTGCATTACATCATATACAGCCTCCCAAAGGAGGGTACAGTGGTTCCTCCTTTAAAAGTTGCAAACTTGCCTCGCGGGACATAGAGGTACCCAGCGTCACAGCTTCATTGCTTCAGACACGGCTTCATTGCACTCATTTTGCATTTGGGTCCCAAGGTTTTTATATTACCAATCATATCGAGTGGTTCAAATGACGAATTTTGACGCGAGCCACCCTTGCCTTGTGTCGTTCTTCAACAAAGATGGCTGACAAAACGTTACGGTGGAACCAGATGTAAGTTGTTATAATGTCATAACGAGTCAAGCAAAAAATGTACAATTGAGAGGAATATGTTAGTTAATTTAGAGACAAACGTTATACGTATTTTTTTGTCATAAAGTATCTCTCCAGGAACAGGGTTGGAGTTAAAACCTACAGGAGGGTATCTCTCCAGGAACAGGGTTGGAGTTAAAACCTACAGGAGGGTCTCTCTCCAGGAACAGGGTTGGAGGGAAAACCTACAGGAGGGTTTCTCTCCAGGAACAGGGTTGGAGTTAACCTACAGGAGGGTTTCTCTCCAGGAACAGGGTTGGAGTTAAAACCTACAGGAGGGTTTCTCTCCAGGAACAGGGTTGGATTTAACCTACAGGAGGGTATCTCACCAGGAACAGGGTTTGAGTTAAAACCTACAGGAGGGTTTCTCTCCAGGAACAGGTTTGGAGTTAAAACCTACAGGAGGGTTTCTCTCCAGGAACAGGTTTGGAGTGTAAACCTACAGGAGGGTTTCTCTCCAGGAACAGGTTTGGAGTTAAAACCTACAGGAGGGTTTCTCTCCAGGAACAGGGTTGGAGTTAAAACCTACAGGAGGGTTTCTCTCCAGGAACAGGTTTGGAGTTAAAACCTACAGGAGGGTTTCTCTCCAGGAACAGGGTTGGAGTTAAAACCTACAGGAGGGTTTCTCTCCAGGAACAGGTTTGGAGTGTAAACCTACAGGAGGGTATCTCTCCAGGAACAGGTTTGGAGTTAAAACCTACAGGAGGGTATCTCTCCAGGAACAGGGTTGGAGTGAAAACCTACAGGAGGGCTTCTCTCCAAGAACAGGGTTGGAGAGCCCTGTTCTATATCTTACATCTTAGAAACATACTTTAAGATAAGGTATTTAAAATGATTTATAAGGGGTTTAAGTATTGATGATGTTTTGGTCCCAGATCTATTTGTGCTGCCTTGTCAACTCCTACAGTCAACGTCCTGTGATGTCACATATTATATGTTTGTCATGACAACAACCATAAGGGGTAGAGCACAAATGTACGTGTGTGTGGTGTGTGTGTGGTGTGTGTGTTGTGTGTGTGTGAGTTGTGTGGTGTGTGTGTGAGTTGTGTGGTGTGTGTTGTGTGAGTTGTGTGGTGTGAGTTGTGTGGTGTGAGTTGTGTGGTGTGAGTGTGTGTGTGTGTGTTGTGTTGTGTTGTGGTGTGTGTGTGTGTGTGGTGTGAGTTGTGTGGTGTGTGTGTACCTGTGACTCCGATTGGGCATAAGCAGCTGAATGCGTTGAGCTCATCAGAGCAGGAAGCTCCGTTGTGGCAGGGCTGGCTCAGACACTCGTTTACCTCCACCTCACAGTTATAACCTGGAAAGACAGGAGAGGTTCACTGCATGAAGGTCAACACATGCATAGTCTACAGTCGTGGCCAAAAGTTTTGAGAATGACACAAATATTAATTTTCACAAAGTCTGCTGCCTCAGTTTGTATGTTGGCAATTTGCATATACTCCAGAATGTTATGAAGAGTGATCAGATGAATTACAATTAATTGCAACGTCCCTCTTTGCCATGCAAATTAACTGAATCCCCAAAAAACATTTCCACTGCATTTCAGCCCTGCCACAAAAGGACCAGCTGACATCATGTCAGTGATTCTCTCGTTAACACAGGTGTGAGTGTTGACGAGGACAAGGCTGGAGATCACTCTGTCATGCTGAATGAGTTTCAAATAACAGACTGGAAGCTTCAAAAGGAGGGTGGTGCTTGGAATCATTGTTCCTCCTCTGTCAGCCATGGTTACCTGCATGGAAACACGTGCCGTCATCATTGCTTTGCGCAAAAAGGGCTTCACATGCAAGGATATTGCTGCCAGTAAGATTACACCTAAATCAACCATTTATCGGATCATCAAGAACTTCAAGGAGAGCGGTTCAATTGTTGTGAAGAAGGCTTCAGGGCACCCAAGAAAGTCCAGCAAGCGCCAGGACCGTCTCCTAAAGTTGATTCAGCTGCGGGATCGGGGCACTACCAGTACTGAGCTTGCTCAGGAATGGCAGCAGGCAGGTGTGAGTGCATCTGCATGCACAGTGAGTCGAAGACTTTAGGAGGATGGCCTGGTGTCAAGAAGGGCAGCAAAGAAGCCACTTCTCTCCAGGAAAAACATCAGGGACAGACTGATATTCTGCAAAAGGTACAGGGATTGGACTGCTGAGGACTGGGGTAAAGTCATTTTCTCTGATGAATCCCCTTTCCGATTGTTTGGGGCATCCGGAAAAAAAGCTTGTCCGGAGAAGACAAGGTGAGCGCTACCATCAATCCTGTGTCATGCCAACAGTAAAGCATCCTGAGACCATTCATGTGTGGGGTTGCTTCTCAGCCAAGGGAGTGGGCTCACTCAAAATTTTGCCTAAGAACACAGCCATGAATAAAGAATGGTACCAACACATCCTCAGAAAGCAACTTCTCCCAACCATCCAGGAACAGGTTGGTAACGAACAATGCCTTTTCCAGCATGATGGAGCACCTTGCCATAAGGCAAAAGTGATAACTAAGTGGCTCGGGAAACAAAACATCAATATTTTGGGTCCATGGCCAGGAAACTCTCCAGACCTTAATCCCATTGAGAATTTGTGGTCAATCCTCAAGAGGCAGGTGGACAAACAAAAACCCACAAATTCGGACAAACTCCAAGCATTGATTATGCAAGAATGGGCTGCCATCAGTCAGGATGTGGCCCAGAAGTTAATTGACAGCATGCCAGGGCAGATTGCAGAGGTCTTGAAAAAGAAGGGTCAACACTGCCAATATTGACTCTTTGCATCAACTTCATGTAATTGTCAATAAAAGCCTTTGACACTTATGAAATGCTTGTAATTATACTTCAGTATTCAATAGAAACATCTAAAGACACTGAAGCAGCAAACTTTGTGGAAATTAATATTTGTGTCATTCTCAAAACTTTGCCACGACTGTACATACCGACGCACGCACACACTCTGCACACACACAGACACACTCACTCACACACACACTCCACGCAGACATACACATTGACACATAATAACAGGCCCCCTTTAATAAAATAAGCTTCCTTAAGGAATGAGGAGAAGAACGGGGAGAGGAAGGGAGGATAGGTAGGGGGAAGTGGAAGTGGAGAGAGGTAGGGGGGACATGTGCCGTGTCAAAGAGAAGTGTGTTATGGAACTGTACGATACTGAGAGAAGAGGAACTGAACGATACTGAGAGAAGAGGAACTGTACGATACTGAGAGAAGAGGAACTGAACGATACTGAGAGAAGAGGAACTGTACGATACTGAGAGAAGAGGAACTGAACGATACGGAGAGAAGATGAACTGTACGATACTGAGAGAAGAGGAACTGAACGATACTGAGAGAAGAGGAACTGTACGATACTGAGAGAAGAGGAACTGAATGATACTGAGAGAAGAGGAACTGTACGATACTGAGAGAAGAGGAACTGTACGATACTGAGAGAAGATGAACTGTACGATACTGAGAGAAGAGGAACTGAATGATACTGAGAGAAGAGGAACTGAATGATACTGAGAGAAGAGGAACTGAACGATACTGAGAGAAGAGGAACTGTACGATACTGAGAGAAGAGGAACTGAATGATACTGAGAGAAGAGGAACTGTACGATACTGAGAGAAGAGGAACTGTACGATACTGAGAGAAGATGAACTGTACGATACTGAGAGAAGAGGAACTGTACGATACTGAGAGAAGAGGAACTGAATGATACTGAGAGAAGAGGAACTGAATGATACTGAGAGAAGAGGAACTGAATGATACTGAGAGAAGAGGAACTGTACGATACTGAGAGAAGATGAACTGTACGATACTGAGAGAAGAGGAACTGAATGATACTGAGAGAAGAGGAACTGAATGATACTGAGAGAAGAGGCACTGTACGATACTGAGAGAAGAGGAACTGTACGATACTGAGAGAAGAGGAACTGTACGATACTGAGAGAAGAGGAACTGAACGATACTGAGAGAAGAGGAACTGAATGATACTGAGAGAAGAGGAACTGAATGATACTGAGAGAAGAGGCACTGAATTATACTGAGAGAAGAGGCACTGAATTATACTGAGAGAAGAGGAACTGAACGATACTGAGAGAAGAGGAACTGAATGATACTGAGAGAAGAGGAACTGAATGATACTGAGAGAAGAGGAACTGTACGATACTGAGAGAAGAGGAACTGAACGATACTGAGAGAAGAGGAACTGAACGATACTGAGAGAAGAGGAACTGAATGATACTGAGAGAAGAGGAACTGAATGATACTGAGAGAAGAGGAACTGAACGATACTGAGAGAAGAGGAACTGAATGATAGTGAGAGAAGAGGCACTGAATGATAGTGAGAGAAGAGGAACTGAATGATAGTGAGAGAAGAGGAACTGAATGATACTGAGAGAAGAGGAACTGAATGATACTGAGAGAAGAGGAACTGTACGATACTGAGAGAAGAGGCACTGAATGATACTGAGAGAAGAGGAACTGAACGATACTGAGAGAAGAGGAACTGAATGATACTGAGAGAAGAGGAACTGAATGATACTGAGAGAAGATGAACTGAATTATACTGAGAGAAGAGGCACTGAATTATACTGAGAGAAGAGGCACTGAATTATACTGAGAGAAGAGTGTAATGGAACTGCTGTATGACATCCCATCTCGAAGGTAAATAAGTGTTTAACAATACCAACCTACATATGGAGGCTCAAGGTCTTTGACACCAAAAGACCAAACGTCGATGGAATTACGAGCAAAGGGGAAATTGCCCTGACATCCCCTGTTGATAACGTAGCTACTCACCAATGAATCCAGGTGCACAGAAACAATTGTAGCCGTTGACGGTGTCTTTGCAAATACTTAGAACACCGCACGGCTTCTCGTCACAGTCATCTATGTTCACCTCGCAGAATTGTCCCGTTAAACCTGAATGAAGAAGAGACGAATGAGACCCTCTGAATTAAGGGCTGGAATTATGAGGGAATCATTTTGAGAACGTAAGAATGTTTTTTTTTTTTTGTTAAAATCCGAGAATGTTATACTGGCAATTCACAGAGTGACTTTATCCCAATTCCAAACACCTCTTTATCAAACATTACTCATCGCTCTGGGATGCTATTGGCTCCCTAACCCACTAACAAAACTTTTCATTGGCTCTGATGAAATGGTTAACATAATAACACACCTTGTTATTGGCTCCCATCAACTGGTTAACTTGACTCACTAACACACCTGATTCAATTGGTCAACTACTAATGTTATCAATTCAATCAGGTGTTCTTATTTCAGTAGGAAATAAGTGGGGCAGCCGGAGGTACTGGAGGAGAGGTTTAGGAAACACTGCATTCATATTTCTCATTTTAGTATTCAGTCATCCTAAATGCAGGGACAAGACCCTGAAATAAATATAAACATTACCACAGGTTTCAGTAACAAGGAGCCAATGTCTTACAGGGCAACGCACAGGCCAAGCACGCACAAACACCCCATTAAAATCACATGCCCTGTTTCTTTGTTCCTGGTGATTAGCTTACCGGGTAAACAATGGCACTTGAATCCTCTCGGTAGATCCACACACTTTGATCCGTGATGACACAGCCCATCGACGCAGTGACCTATGGGGATTTTGCACAGCCGCCCCATGTACCCGTGTTGGCAGACGCATTTGAAGCCGTTCGGCAGCTCTTCACAGAACAGGGTCCCCTCCGGGTCACAGGGATTCAACACACACTGGTTCACGGGTGCAGAGCAGTCATCGGCTCCCCATCCTGTATGCATTGGGGTTTGGATCAAAGAGCTGATTGATGTCTGTGTGTTGAATAGCAGCTGTGTTCTGTGTTCTATTCTTCTACCCACACCCCTTCTGACACAGAGGCTTGGATTGTCATTTCTCAACATGATCCTGTCATTGTAAGACGTTTTTCTTTTATGATTTCTTCTTTACATATGTTATGTTTTTCTTAGTTAGATAGAGGCCCTTAGGCAGTGTAAATACTAGGAAATAGGATTTGATAGGGTCCCTTAGACAGTGGAAATAGGATTTGATAGAGACCCTCAGACAGTGGAAATAGGATTTGATAGAGACCCTTAGACAGTGGCAATGGGATTTAATAGAGACCCTTAGACAGTGGAAATAGGATTTGATAGAGTCCCTTAGACAGTGGAAATAGGATTTGATAGAGACCATCAGACAGTGGAAATAGGATTTGATAGAGTCCCTCAGACAGTGGAAATTCTGTACTAGGAAATAGGATTTGATAGGGGCCCTCAGACAGTGGAAATAGGATTTGATAGAGACCATCAGACAGTGGAAATAGGATTTGATAGGGGCCCTTAGACAGTGGAAATAGGATTTGATAGAGACACTTAGACAGTGGAAATAGGATTTGATAGAGTGCCTTAGACAGTGGAAATAGGATTTGATAGAGACCATCAGACAGTGGAAATTCTGTACTAGGAAATAGGATTTGATAGGGGCCCTTAGACAGTGGAAATACTAGGAAATAGAGGCCCTTAGACAGTGGAAACACTAGGAAATATAGGCCCTTAGACAGTGGAAAAACTAGGAAATAGGATTTGTAAATATAGTCCAACCACCAACCTACATTTAGGTATTGAGGGGTGTTTGTGTTTTCCTACAATTATAATTAGACACTCATTCAAGTAATGCATAGCTTTGGTCGACTACTCTCTATTATGATCCAGTGGATGTTATTTAAATTAGGTTTGGTTTGGTAATAACAGAGTGCACACAGAGTAATCAATAACAATAACATAGCCTCTTTGCCGGCGTCCCAAATGACACCCTATTCCCTAGACTACTTTTGACCAGAGCCACATGGGGCCATTTAGGACGCAGCCTTTTACTACCGATTTAAAAAAAGGGATTATTGTAGAATAAACAACAAAAACAACCGGAGGGTCTTAATGAATAAATTGCTTAACAATGATTGTGTACAAAGATGGAGGCATAATACTAATTTGACTTCAATGGATTTCAGATATAAGATCTTAATTTGACCACGCTGTTGCAGGACATTTTAAACTAGGTGTTTTGTGGTTTAATGTAACTTCAGCAGAGCCAGATAACGATATATCAACAGGATTAAATCACCCAGATGCAGGTCTTTTGGTACCTACTTCAGAGAAAATGGTTCTAATGGGTTAGAGGGATACGAGGTTGTAGATGGAACAAAGGAAGTCCTTCTGAAGAAAGGGTTTTAAAAAAGAACCAGAAGGATTTCTACAGGGGCCAGTCAGCAGCATTTCTGGTTCTAGGTAGGACCTTGTTTCTCAGAGTAACCTGTAGTTTACAGTATATGATAAGGAGACAGACTTTACCTGGTGGACAAGTGCAGTGAACCACTCCGGCAAAGATATAACAGGTGCCACCATTTTTGCATTTTGTTCTATCCCCTGACGCACATTCAATAACAGGTGTAGAGCAGTTTTTACCTTGAAAAGTCAAACAAAAACATTTTCAGAAGGACAAATACAATAAAACCACTGTGCACAACCAATATCCCATCAGTATTCTGACAGTATTCATGGAGACTAAATGACTGCAGTACTGTGTATCTGCTGTCTACATTCTGCCATTTACATCACAGGGAGGGGAGACTAAATGACTGCAGTACTGTGTATCTGCTCATTTGAAAATTAGCTGAATGTAAAGGTTTGAATGTCAAATATGTAGTCGACTGTCTCCGTCTCAGGGAGAAGAGTGTACAGTATGTGTTCATTTGAAATGAAGCTGAATTCATGTGTTATTATCACAGCTTTACTGTCGCGTGAGATTTTAAACAAAGTTATTCCAAAATATCATCAATATGTATCTTGCCCCACGAGAGGAAACAACATCCTGGACCATGTGTACACAAACATCTGTGACAACACCGTCCCCGCACCCACTTCGGCCACTTGCTACAAGGAGACCACCATCGCCCCAGTGCCCAGAAAAACAGCTTTGAGAGGTTGGTCATGGCCCACGTCAAGGCCAGCATACCAGGCACACTGAACCCATTCCAATGTGCCTACCGCTCCAACAGATCCATTTAAGATGCCATTTCCATCGCTATTCAAACAGCTCTAACACATCTGAACAACAGGAACACCTATGTGAGAATGCTGTTCATTGACTACAGTTCAGCATTCAACACTATTGTTCCTTCCAGGCTCGACAACAAGCTCAGAGCCCTGGGTCTGGAGACCACCCTCTGTAACTGGGTCCTGGACTTCCTGACGGGCAGACCACAGGCCAGGAGGATTGGCAACAACACCTCTTCCACACTGACTCTTAACACAGAGGTCACTCCAGGGGCCCTCTGTTGTACTCCCTGTTCACCCACGACTGTGTGGCTTTGCACAACACCAATACCATCATTTAGTTTAATGATTGTAGGCCTGATAACCAACAGCGATGAGTCAGCCTGTTGGGAGGATGTAAGTGAACTGGCATTGTGGTGCCAGGACAAAAAACTCTATCTCAACATAAGGAGAAAAAAAGGAGATAATTGTGGACTTCAGTAAGCAGAGGAGGGAACACGTCCCGATCCACATCAAACAGGACTGCAGTAGAGAGAGTCAGCAGTTTTAAGTTATTCTGCGTCCACATCACCGAGGACTTGACATGGACCAACAACACCACCACTCTTGTCAAGAGGGCGCGTTAGTGCTCTACTTCTTGTGGCGACAAAATACATTTTGCATGCCACCCCGGGTCCTCTCCAAATACTACCACTGCACCATCGAGAGCGTCCTGACCGTTTGCATCATGGCCTTGTACGGAAATTGCTCCGTCCACATCCGCAAGTACATCACTGGGGCCGTGTTCCCACCCATTCAAGACATCTACTTGAAACATCAGGGATTTTTCTGACATTGAAATTGTTGGTAAAAAAATCCCATTATTAACATTTTTACAATATATTTTTTAGAATACAACCTGCACTGACTCTCCACACCTCAGCACACATGCACTCAATTGCTGCTACCAGACTGCTAAATACTGCACAATTTAACCACTTGCCCACCAAAACGTGTAAATATTGGACTATAAATTGTGCCTTCCTGTATTATACTTATGCTAAAAATGTTTTTTTTTTTATTCTACTGAGCCATTTACTTTACGTTCATATTCTTATCTTATATTATTTCTTATTGTTGTTGCGTTGTCCAGAAGGAACCTGCTAGTAAGCATTTCATTGGACGGTGTATACCATGTGTATCCTGTACATACGTCTAATAATAAAACTGCAGAGTAAACACGAACTAGATGTAGTGTAAGTGTTGGGGTCTGGTATATGTCCGTCAGAGATCCTCCGTACTCCACACAGGATTGTAAGAGTATTAACATCTTAGTCTGAGGCCCTTTACTCTCTAGTCTCCCCCTCGGGAGCAGGAATAAAGATGGCTCTAACAGACCTGGGTTCAAAAAGTATTTGAAATATTTAAAATACTTGGCACTCCAGGCAGACTAGAGAAAAAAAGTCAGATGGGCGGGATTTACAGTTTAGGACTATTCTATTGGTCTGTTAAGCCAGGGACGCTCAATCAAGAATAGACAACGTGTGTGTGAAACGATTTCAAATGGTATTTGAACCCAGGACTGATCTCTAATCCCCTTCTATGCACTTCCAGTTAATATGCTCTTGAGTCAGTAAATTAGCAAACAGCTTACAGTGACAACTCTGACAATCTTTAGGCCTCTACTCCTCAAATATTATCACCATTAGGTTGACGGGTTGATTTAAAGTGCTGTTTTTTAACCCACAGACATGATCAGAATACTGAAGACATGTGTGGTTATTACAGACCATATGCAGTGAGGGACGGTTTACCGGACATAGATTATTTATGATTTAATAAGAATGATAACATTCATCTCTTACCAACAAACCCCACTGGGCAGATGCATCCATAGTCGGCAACCAGGTCAACACATGTGGAATTGTTGGCGCAGAATCCATAGACACATTCATCATAGTTGATTTCACAGTTCAGCCCCTCAAACCCTATATCAGGAGGAGATGACATCTCACTATCACATACAGTAGGAGATAACATCACACTAACACATACAGTAGGAGATGACATCTCACTAACACATACAGTAGGTGATAACATCTCACTAACACATACAGTAGGTGATAACATCTCACTATCACATACAGTAGGAGATAACATCTCACTAACACATACAGTAGGTGATAACATCTCACTATCACATACAGTAGGAGATAACATCTCACTATGACATACAGTAGGAGATGACATCTCACTAACACATACAGCAGGTGATAACATCTCACTATCACATACAGTAGGAGATGA
>NW_026601277.1:0-62207 GCF_029448725.1 Salvelinus fontinalis
AGAGAGAGAGAGAGAGAGAGAGAGAGAGAGAGAGAGAGAGAGAGACAGAGTACTCTTGAATAGACATCGTAGTCTATTTTCTGACTTAATTTGTTTTCCCCGGCCGTACCTTTTTGTCCTTCTTGTGCTTGCCGTATTTCTTGGCTTTGTGCTTCTCCTTACACTTCTTCTTGTGTTTGTCGTCCTTAGCAGAGGGAGTTGGGGACGGACGGCGCTCTGCTGCTTGAAAAGACAAGCGGAGACGGTGAGATTCCCAATCAACAGATGTTTAAAGGAATCATGACGTCCGTTTAACCGGGTTCTGATTGGATCAGGTTATTGGTAAGGGACTCACTCAATGTAGAGGAAGCAGGAGGCAGCCGAGGACCAAACTCCTCCTCTCCCATTTCCTGGTCCCGAGGGGGAGGGGCAGGACCACTGGGCGTTTTGAACACAACGTCTGAAAATGAAAAAACGGAGATAAAACCATCAGAGATGTCTCATCATTCTCCACTACCCAGAGAGTTAAAACCATCAGAGATGTCTCATCATTCTCCACTACCCAGAGAGTTAAAACCATCAGAGATGTCTCATCATTCTCCACTACCCAGAGAGTTAAAACCATCAGAGATGTCTCATCATTCTCCACTACCCAGAGAGTTAAAACCATCAGAGATCTCTCATCATTCTCCACTACCCAGAGAGTTAAAACCATCAGAGATGTCTCATCATTCTCCACTACCCAGAGAGTTAAAACCATCAGAGATCTCTCATCATTCTCCACTACCCAGAGAGTTAAAACCATCAGAGATGTCTCATCATTCTCCACTACCCAGAGAGTTAAAACCATCAGAGATGTCTCATCATTCTCCACTACCCAGAGAGTTAAAACCATCAGAGGTCTCTCATCATTCTCCACTACCCAGAGAGTTAAAACCATCAGATCTCTCATCATTCTCCACTACCCAGAGAGTTAAAACCATCAGAGATCTCTCATCATTCTCCACTACCCAGAGAGTTAAAACCATCAGAGATCTCTCCTCATTCTCCACTACCCAGAGAGTTAAAACCATCAGAGATCTCTCCTCATTCTCCACTACCCAGAGAGTTAAAACCATCAGAGATGTCTCATCATTCTCCACTACCCAGAGAGTTAAAACCATCAGAGATGTCTCGTCATTCTCCACTACCCAGAGAGTTAAAACCATCAGAGATCTCTCATCATTCTCCACTACCCAGAGAGGTAAAACCATCAGAGATGTCTCATCATTCTCCACTACCCAGAGAGTTAAAACCATCAGAGATGTCTCCATCATTCTCCACTACCCAGAGAGTTAAAACCATCAGAGATGTCTCATCATTCTCCACTACCCAGAGAGTTAAAACCAGAGATCTCTCATCATTCTCCACTACCCAGAGAGTTAAAACCATCAGAGATGTCTCCATCATTCTCCACTACCCAGAGAGTTAAAACCATCAGAGATCTCATCATTCTCCACTACCCAGAGAGTTAAAACCATCAGAGATCTCATCATTCTCCACTACCCAGAGAGTTAAAACCATCAGAGATCTCTCCTCATTCTCCACTACCCAGAGAGTTAAAACCATCAGAGATGTCTCCTCATTCTCCACTACCCAGAGAGTTAAAACCATCAGAGATCTCTCATCATTCTCCACTACCCAGAGAGTTAAAACCATCAGAGATCTCTCATCATTCTCCACTACCCAGAGAGTTAAAACCATCAGAGATGTCTCCATCATTCTCCACTACCCAGAGAGTTAAAACCATCAGAGATCTCTCATCATTCTCCACTACCCAGAGAGTTAAAACCATCAGAGATGTCTCCATCATTCTCCACTACCCAGAGAGTTAAAACCATCAGAGATCTCATCATTCTCCACTACCCAGAGAGTTAAAACCATCAGAGATCTCTCATCATTCTCCACTACCCAGAGAGTTAAAACCATCAGAGATCTCTCCTCATTCTCCACTACCCAGAGAGTTAAAACCATCAGAGGTCTCTCATCATTCTCCACTACCCAGAGAGTTAAAACCATCAGAGATCTCTCATCATTCTCCACTACCCAGAGAGTTAAAACCATCAGAGGTCTCTCATCATTCTCCACTACCCAGAGAGTTAAAACCATCAGAGATCTCTCCATCATTCTCCACTACCCAGAGAGTTAAAACCATCAGAGGTCTCTCATCATTCTCCACTACCCAGAGAGTTAAAACCATCAGAGATGTCTCATCATTCTCCACTACCCAGAGAGTTAAAACCATCAGAGATGTCTCATCATTCTCCACTACCCAGAGAGTTAAAACCATCAGAGATCTCATCATTCTCCACTACCCAGAGAGTTAAAACCATCAGAGATCTCTCATCATTCTCCACTACCCAGAGAGTTAAAACCATCAGAGGTCTCTCATCATTCTCCACTACCCAGAGAGTTAAAACCATCAGAGATGTCTCATCATTCTCCACTACCCAGAGAGTTAAAACCATCAGAGATGTCTCATCATTCTCCACTACCCAGAAAGTTAAAACCATCAGAGATGTCTCATCATTCTCCACTACCCAGAGAGTTAAATCCATCAGAGATGTCTCATCATTCTCCACTACCCAGAGAGTTAAAACCATCAGAGATCTCTCCATCATTCTCCACTACCCAGAGAGTTAAAACCATCAGAGGTCTCTCATCATTCTCCACTACCCAGAGAGTTAAAACCATCAGAGATCTCTCCTCATTCTCCACTACACAGAGAGTTAAAACCATCAGAGATCTCTCATCATTCTCCACTACCCAGAGAGTTAAAACCATCAGAGATGTCTCATCATTCTCCACTACCCAGAGAGTTAAAACCATCAGAGGTCTCTCATCAATCTCCACTACCCAGAGAGTTAAAACCATCAGAGGTCTCTCCTCATTCTCCACTACCCAGAGAGTTAAAACCATCAGAAATCTCTCCATCATTCTCCACTACCCAGAGAGTTAAAACCATCAGAGATGTCTCATCATTCTCCACTACCCAGAGAGTTAAAACCAGAGATCTCTCATCATTCTCCACTACCCAGAGAGTTAAAACCATCAGAGATCTCTCATCATTCTCCACTACCCAGAGAGTTAAAACCATCAGAGATCTCTCCTCATTCTCCACTACCCAGAGAGTTAAAACCATCAGAGGTCTCTCATCATTCTCCACTACCCAGAGAGTTAAAACCATCAGAGATCTCTCCATCGTTCTCCACTACCCAGAGAGTTAAAACCATCAGAGATGTCTCATCATTCTCAACTACCCAGAGAGTTAAAACCATCAGAGATCTCTCATCATTCTCCAATACCCAGAGAGTTAAAACCATCAGAGATCTCTCCATCATTCTTCACTACCCAGAGAGTTAAAACCATCAGAGATGTCTCATCATTCTCCACTACCCAGAGAGTTAAAACCATCAGAGATGTCTCATCATTCTCCACTACCCAGAGAGTTAAAACCAGAGATCTCTCATCATTCTCCACTACCCAGAGAGTTAAAACCATCAGAGATCTCTCCTCATTCTCCACTACCCAGAGAGTTAAAACCATCAGAGATCTCTCCATCATTCTCCACTACCCAGAGAGTTAAAACCATCAGAGATGTCTCATCATTCTCCACTACCCAGAGAGTTAAAACCATCAAAGATCTCTCATCATTCTCCACTACCCAGAGAGTTAAAACCATCAGAGGTCTCTCATCATTCTCCACTACCCAGAGAGTTAAAACCAGAGATCTCTCATCATTCTCCACTACCCAGAGAGTTAAAACCATCAGAGATCTCTCCTCATTCTCCACTACCCAGAGAGTTAAAACCATCAGAGGTCTCTCATCATTCTCCACTACCCAGAGAGTTAAAACCATCAGAGATCTCTCCATCATTCTCCACTACCCAGAGAGTTAAAACCATCAGAGATGTCTCATCATTCTCCACTAACCAGAGAGTTAAAACCATCAGAGATCTCTCATCATTCTCCACTACCCAGAGAGTTAAAACCATCAGAGATCTCTCCATCATTCTCCACTACCCAGAGAGTTAAAACCATCAGAGATGTCTCATCATTCTCCACTACCCAGAGAGTTAAAACCATCAGAGATGTCTCATCATTCTCCACTACCCAGAGAGTTAAAACCAGAGATCTCTCATCATTCTCCACTACCCAGAGAGTTAAAACCATCAGAGATCTCTCCTCATTCTCCACTACCCAGAGAGTTAAAACCATCAGAGATCTCTCCATCATTCTCCACTACCCAGAGAGTTAAAACCATCAGAGATGTCTCATCATTCTCCACTACCCAGAGAGTTAAAACCATCAGAGATCTCTCATCATTCTCCACTACCCAGAGAGTTAAAACCATCAGAGGTCTCTCATCATTCTCCACTACCCAGAGAGTTAAAACCATCAGAGATCTCTCATCATTCTCCACTACCCAGAGAGTTAAAACCATCAGAGATGTCTCATCATTCTCCACTACCCAGAGAGTTAAAACCATCAGAGGTCTCTCATCATTCTCCACTACCAAGAGAGTTAAAACCATCAGAGATGTCTCATCATTCTCCACTACCCAGAGAGTTAAAACCATCAGAGATCTCTCATCATTCTCCACTACCCAGAGAGTTAAAACCATCAGAGATGTCTCATCATTCTCCACTACCCAGAGAGTTAAAACCATCAGAGATCTCTCCATCATTCTCCACTACCCAGAGAGTTAAAACCATCAGAGGTCTCTCATCATTCTCCACTACCCAGAGAGTTAAAACCATCAGAGATGTCTCATCATTCTCCACTACCCAGAGAGTTAAAACCATCAGAGATGTCTTATCATTCTCCACTACCCAGAGAGTTAAAACCATCAGAGATCTCTCATCATTCTCCACTACCCAGAGAGTTAAAACCATCAGAGATCTCATCATTCTCCACTACCCAGAGAGTTAAAACCATCAGAGATCTCTCCATCATTCTCCACTACCCAGAGAGTTAAAACCATCAGAGGTCTCTCATTCTCCACTACCCAGAGAGTTAAAACCATCAGAGATGTCTCATCATTCTCCACTACCCAGAGAGTTAAAACCATCAGAGGTCTCTCATCATTCTCCACTACCCAGAGAGTTAAAACCATCAGAGATCTCTCCTCATTCTCCACTACCCAGAGAGTTAAAACCATCAGAGATCTCTCCTCATTCTCCACTACCCAGAGAGTTAAAACCATCAGAGATCTCTCATCATTCTCCACTACCCAGAGAGTTAAAACCATCAGAGATCTCTCCTCATTCTCCACTACCCAGAGAGTTAAAACCATCAGAGATCTCTCATCATTCTCCACTACCCAGAGAGTTAAAACCATCAGAGGTCTCTCATCATTCTCCACTACCCAGAGAGTTAAAACCATCAGAGATCTCTCCTCATTCTCCACTACCCAGAGAGTTAAAACCATCAGAGGTCTCTCATCATTCTCCACTACCCAGAGAGTTAAAACCATCAGAGATCTCTCATCATTCTCCACTACCCAGAGAGTTAAAACCATCAGAGATCTCTCCATCATTCTCCACTACCCAGAGAGTTAAAACCATCAGAGGTCTCTCATCATTCTCCACTACCCAGAGAGTTAAAACCATCAGAGATGTCTCATCATTCTCCACTACCCAGAGAGTTAAAACCATCAGAGATGTCTCATCATTCTCCACTACCCAGAGAGTTAAAACCATCAGAGATCTCTCATCATTCTCCACTACCCAGAGAGTTAAAACCATCAGAGAGGTCTCATCATTCTCCACTACCCAGAGAGTTAAAACCATCAGAGGTCTCTCATCATTCTCCACTACCCAGAGAGTTAAAACCATCAGAGGTCTCTCATCATTCTCCACTACCCAGAGAGTTAAAACCATCAGAGATCTCTCCATCATTCTAGACTACCCAGAGAGTTAAAACCATCAGAGGTCTCTCATCATTCTCCACTACCCAGAGAGTTAAAACCATCAGAGATGTCTCATCATTCTCCACTACCCAGAGAGTTAAAACCATCAGAGATCTCTCATCATTCTCCACTACCCAGAGAGTTAAAACCATCAGAGATCATCATTCTCCACTTCCCAGAGAGTTAAAACCATCAGAGGTCTCTCATCATTCTCCACTACCCAGAGAGTTAAAACCATCAGAGATGTCTCATCATTCTCCACTACCCAGAGAGTTAAAACCAGAGATCTCTCATCATTCTCCACTACCCAGAGAGTTAAAACCATCAGAGATGTCTCCATCATTCTCCACTACCCAGAGAGTTAAAACCATCAGAGATCTCATCATTCTCCACTACCCAGAGAGTTAAAACCATCAGAGATCATCATTCTCCACTTCCCAGAGAGTTAAAACCATCAGAGGTCTCTCATCATTCTCCACTACCCAGAGAGTTAAAACCATCAGAGATGTCTCATCATTCTCCACTACCCAGAGAGTTAAAACCAGAGATCTCTCATCATTCTCCACTACCCAGAGAGTTAAAACCATCAGAGATGTCTCCATCATTCTCCACTACCCAGAGAGTTAAAACCATCAGAGATCTCATCATTCTCCACTACCCAGAGAGTTAAAACCATCAGAGATGTCTCATCATTCTCCACTACCCAGAGAGTTAAAACCATCAGAGATCTCTCATCATTCTCCACTACCCAGAGAGTTAAAACCATCAGAGATCTCTCATCATTCTCCACTACCCAGAGAGTTAAAACCATCAGAGATGTCTCCATCATTCTCCACTACCCAGAGAGTTAAAACCATCAGAGATGTCTCATCATTCTCCACTACCCAGAGAGTTAAAACCATCAGAGATGTCTCATCATTCTCCACTACCCAGAGAGTTAAAACCATCAGAGATGTCTCATCATTCTCCACTACCCAGAGAGTTAAAACCATCAGAGATGTCTCATCATTCTCCACTACCCAGAGAGTTAAAACCATCAGAGAGGTCTCATCATTCTCCACTACCCAGAGAGTTAAAACCATCAGAGATCTCTCATCATTCTCCACTACCCAGAGAGTTAAAACCATCAGAGAAGTCTCATCATTCTCCACTACCCAGAGAGTTAAAACCATCAGAGATGTCTCTCATCATTCTCCACTACCCAGAGAGTTAAAACCATCAGAGATGTCTCATCATTCTCCACTACCCAGAGAGTTAAAACCATCAGAGGTCTCTCATCATTCTCCACTACCCAGAGAGTTAAAACCATCAGAGGTCTCTCATCATTCTCCACTACCCAGAGAGTTAAAACCATCAGAGATCTCTCATCATTCTCCACTACCCAGAGAGTTAAAACCATCAGAGATGTCTCGCATCATTCTCCACTACCCAGAGAGTTAAAACCATCAGAGATGTCATCATTCTCCACTACCCAGAGAGTTAAAACCATCAGAGATCTCATCATTCTCCACTACCCAGAGAGTTAAAACCATCAGAGATGTCTCATCATTCTCCACTACCCAGAGAGTTAAAACCATCAGAGAGGTCTCATCATTCTCCACTACCCAGAGAGGTAAAACCATCAGAGGTCTCTCATCATTCTCCACTACCCTGAGAGTTAAAACCATCAGAGATGTCTCATCATTCTCCACTACCCAGAGAGTTAAAACCATCAGAGATGTCTCATCATTCTCCACTACCCAGAGAGTTAAAACCATCAGAGATGTCTCATCATTCTCCACTACCCAGAGAGTTAAAACCATCAGAGATGTCTCATCATTCTCCACTACCCAGAGAGTTAAAACCATCAGAGAGGTCTCATCATTCTCCACTACCCAGAGAGTTAAAACCATCAGAGATCTCTCATCATTCTCCACTACCCAGAGAGTTAAAACCATCAGAGAAGTCTCATCATTCTCCACTACCCAGAGAGTTAAAACCATCAGAGATGTCTCTCATCATTCTCCACTACCCAGAGAGTTAAAACCATCAGAGATGTCTCATCATTCTCCACTACCCAGAGAGTTAAAACCATCAGAGGTCTCTCATCATTCTCCACTACCCAGAGAGTTAAAACCATCAGAGATCTCTCCTCATTCTCCACTACCCAGAGAGTTAAAACCATCAGAGGTCTCTCATCATTCTCCACTACCCAGAGAGTTAAAACCATCAGAGGTCTCTCATCATTCTCCACTACCCAGAGAGTTAAAACCATCAGAGATCTCTCCTCATTCTCCACTACCCAGAGAGTTAAAACCATCAGAGGTCTCTCATCATTCTCCACTACCCAGAGAGTTAAAACCATCAGAGATCTCTCATCATTCTCCACTACCCAGAGAGTTAAAACCATCAGAGATCTCTCATCATTCTCCACTACCCAGAGAGTTAAAACCATCAGAGATCTCTCATCATTCTCCACTACCCAGAGAGTTAAAACCATCAGAGATCTCTCATCATTCTCCACTACCCAGAGAGTTAAAACCATCAGAGATGTCTCTCATCATTCTCCACTACCCAGAGAGTTAAAACCATCAGAGATGTCTCCTCATTCTCCACTACCCAGAGAGTTAAAACCATCAGAGATGTCTCATCATTCTCCACTACCCAGAGAGTTAAAACCATCAGAGATGTCTCATCATTCTCCACTACCCAGAGAGTTAAAACCATGTCCATTTTGTCCTCTGTCAGAGATCTCTTAGTGGGTTGTGAATTCTGTAATGAATACCTTGGCAGCAGCTAATGGGGATCCATAATAAATACAAATCTCTCATTATTCTCCTAACTACCCAAAGAGCCATTGTTCAACCACCAATCTATATTGGCTATAGGAAGAGAAGGACCAGTGTTCGTACCTGGGTGCAGGCCGGGTGTCGCCGACACAGACACGGGAGGAGCAGGTAGGGGTGTGTTGACATTCAACTGGTTAGATATCTGAGGCCCGGTCCCAGCCTTGCTCCGGACACCTTCCTCCTTCTCCTCCTCCTCACTCTCTCCTTCAGAAGAAGAGGAAGACTTCTCGTCTGAAGAACTGGCGAAGATGGCCTTGAACAGATCCATAGGTGGCCTGTTCTCCTCCTCCTCCTCCACCTCGTCTTTCTTCTCCGTGTCTGGCTGCTCAGTTAGTCAGAAAGAGCATTGATTAACAACATGTGACTTACAAAACATTTGTATCTCTTACGTCTGTCAAGCCTCTACGTTTTACAGTGGACTGTCAAGCCTCTACGTTTTACAGTGGACTGTCAAGCCTCTACGTTTTACAGTGGACTGTCAAGCCTCTACGTTTTACAGTGGACTGTCAAGCCTCTACATTTTACAGTGGACTGTCAAGCCTCTACATTTTACAGTGGACTGTCAAGCCTCTACATTTTACAGTGGACTGTCAAGCCTCTACATTTTACAGTGGACTGTCAAGCCTCTACATTTTACAGTGGACTGTCAAGCCTCTACATTTTACAGTGGACTGTCAAGCCTCTACATTTTACAGTGGACTGTCAAGCCTCTACATTTTACAGTGGACTGTCAAGCCTCTACATTTTACAGTGGACTGTCAAGCCTCTACGTTTTACAGTGGACTGTCAAGCCTCTACGTTTTACAGTGGACTGTCAAGCCTCTACGTTTTACAGTGGACTGTCAAGCCTCTACGTTTTACAGTGGACTGTCAAGCCTCTACGTTTTACAGTGGACTGTCAAGCCTCTACGTTTTACAGTGGACTGTCAAGCCTCTACGTTTTACAGTGGACTGTCAAGCCTCTACGTTTTACAGTGGACTGTCAAGCCTCTACGTTTTACAGTGGACTGTCAAGCCTCTACGCTAGTGGACTGTCAAGCCTCTACGCTAGTGGACTGTCAAGCCTCTACGCTAGTGGACTGTCAAGCCTCTACGCTAGTGGACTGTCAAGCGTCTACGCTAGTGGACTGTCAAGCCCCTACGCTAGTGGACTGTCAAGCCCCTACGCTAGTGGACTGTCAAGCCCCTACGCTAGTGGACTGTCAAGCCCCTACGCTAGTGGACTGTCAAGCCCCTACGCTAGTGGACTGTCAAGCCTCTACGCTAGTGGACTGTCAAGCCCCTACGCTAGTGGACTGTCAAGCCTCTACGCTAGTGGACTGTCAAGCCCCTACGCTAGTGGACTGTCAAGCCTCTACGCTAGTGGACTGTCAAGCCCCTACGCTAGTGGACTGTCAAGCCTCTACGCTAGTAGACTGTCAAGCCTCTACGCTAGTAGACTGTCAAGCCTCTACGCTAGTGGACTGTCAAGCCCCTACGCTAGTGGACTGTCAAGCCTCTACGCTAGTAGACTGTCACGTCTGTCAGTATGATCAGTATGGTACCAGTACCTCTACAGTAGGATCAGTGATGTAGTGTAGTAGGATGGTACCAGTACCTCTACAGTAGGATCAGTGATGTATGTAGTAGGATGGTACCAGTACCTCTACAGTAGGATCAGTGATGTAGTGTAGTAGGATGGTACCAGTACCTCTACAGTAGGATCAGTGATGTAGTAGGATGGTACCAGTACCTCTACAGTAGGATCAGTGATGTAGTTTAGTAGGATGGTACCAGTACCTCTACAGTAGGATCAGTGATGTAGTAGGATGGTACCAGTACCTCTACAGTAGGATCAGTGATGTAGTGTAGTAGGATGGTACCAGTACCTCTACAGTAGGATCAGTGATGTAGTGTAGTAGGATGGTACCAGTACCTCTACAGTAGGATCAGTGATGTAGTGTAGTAGGATGGTACCAGTACCTCTACAGTAGGATCAGTGATGTAGTGTAGTAGGATGGTACCAGTACCTCTACAGTAGGATCAGTGATGTAGTGGGATGGTACCAGTACCTCTACAGTAGGATCAGTGATGTAGTAGGATGGTACCAGTACCTCTACAGTAGGATCAGTGATGTAGTGTAGTAGGATGGTACCAGTACCTCTACAGTAGGATCAGTGATGTAGTGTAGTAGGATGGTACCAGTACCTCTACAGTAGGATCAGTGATGTAGTGTAGTAGGATGGTACCAGTACCTCTACAGTAGGATCAGTGATGTATGTAGTAGGATGGTACCAGTACCTCTACAGTAGGATCAGTGATGTAGTGTAGTAGGATGGTACCAGTACCTCTACAGTAGGATTAGTGATGTAGTAGGATGGTACCAGTACCTCTACAGTAGGATCAGTGATGTAGTGTAGTAGGATGGTACCAGTACCTCTACAGTAGGATCAGTGATGTAGTAGGATGGTACCAGTACCTCTACAGTAGGATCAGTGATGTAGTGTAGTAGGATGGTACCAGTACCTCTACAGTAGGATCAGTGATGTAGTGTAGTAGGATGGTACCAGTACCTCTACAGTAGGATCAGTGATGTAGTGTAGTAAGATGGTACCAGTACCTCTACAGTAGGATCAGTGATGTAGTTTAGTAGGATGGTACCAGTACCTCTACAGTAGGATCAGTGATGTAGTGTAGTAGGATGGTACCAGTACCTCTACAGTAGGATCAGTGATGTAGTGTAGTAAGATGGTACCAGTACCTCTACAGTAGGATCAGTGATGTAGTAGGATGGTACCAGTACCTCTACAGTAGGATCAGTGATGTAGTGGGATGGTATCAGTACCTCTACAGTAGGATCAGTGATGTAGTAGGATGGTACCAGTACCTCTACAGTAGGATCAGTGATGTAGTAGGATGGTACCAGTACCTCTACAGTAGGATCAGTGATGTAGTAGGATGGTACCAGTACCTCTACAGTAGGATCAGTGATGTAGTGTAGTAGGATGGTACCAGTACCTCTACAGTAGGATCAGTGATGTAGTAGGATGGTTCCAGTACCTCTACAGTAGGATCAGTGATGTAGTGGGATGGTACCAGTACCTCTACAGTAGGATCAGTGATGTATATAGTAGGATGGTACCAGTACCTCTACAGTAGGATCAGTGATGTAGTGTAGTAGGATGGTACCAGTACCTCTACAGTAGGATCAGTGATGTAGTAGGATGGTACCAGTACCTCTACAGTAGGATCAGTGATGTAGTAGGATGGTACCAGTACCTCTACAGTAGGATCAGTAATGTAGTAGGATGGTACCAGTACCTCTACAGTAGGATCAGTGATGTAGTAGGATGGTACCAGTACCTCTACAGTAGGATCAGTGATGTAGTATAGTAGGATGGTATCAGTACCTCTACAGTAGGATCAGTGATGTATGTAGTAGGATGGTACCAGTACCTCTACAGTAGGATCAGTGATGTAGTGTAGTAGGATGGTACCAGTACCTCTACAGTAGGATCAGTGATGTAGTGTAGTAAGATGGTACCAGTACCTCTACAGTAGGATCAGTGATGTAGTGTAGTAGGATGGTACCAGTACCTCTACAGTAGGATCAGTGATGTAGTAGGATGGTACCAGTACCTCTACAGTAGGATCAGTGATGTAGTGGGATGGTACCAGTACCTCTACAGTAGGATCAGTAATGTAGTAGGATGGTACCAGTACCTCTACAGTAGGATCAGTGATGTAGTGTAGTAGGATGGTACCAGTACCTCTACAGTAGGATCAGTGATGTAGTAGGATGGTACCAGTACCTCTACAGTAGGATCAGTGATGTAGTGTAGTAGGATGGTACCAGTACCTCTACAGTAGGATCAGTGATGTAGTGTAGTAGGATGGTACCAGTACCTCTACAGTAGGATCAGTAATGTAGTAGGATGGTACCAGTACCTCTACAGTAGGATCAGGGATGTAGTGTAGTAGGATGGTACCAGAACCTCTACAGTAGGATCAGTGATGTAGTGTAGTAGGATGGTACCAGTACCTCTACAGTAGGATCAGGGATGTAGTGTAGTAGGATGGTACCAGTACCTCTACAGTAGGATCAGTGATGTAGTAGGATGGTACCAGTACCTCTACAGTAGGATCAGTGATGTAGTGGGATGGTACCAGTACCTCTACAGTAGGATCAGTGATGTAGTAGGATGGTACCAGTACCTCTACAGTAGGATCAGTGATGTAGTAGGATGGTACCAGTACCTCTACAGTAGGATCAGTGATGTAGTAGGATGGTACCAGTACCTCTACAGTAGGATCAGTGATGTAGTGTAGTAAGATGGTACCAGTACCTCTACAGTAGGATCAGTGATGTATGTAGTAGGATGGTACCAGTACCTCTACAGTAGGATCAGTGATGTAGTGTAGTAGGATGGTACCAGTACCTCTACAGTAGGATCAGTGATGTAGTAGGATGGTACCAGTACCTCTACAGTAGGATCAGTGATGTAGTGTAGTAGGATGGTACCAGTACCTCTACAGTAGGATCAGTGATGTAGTGTAGTAAGATGGTACCAGTACCTCTACAGTAGGATCAGTGATGTAGTGTAGTAGGATGGTACCAGTACCTCTACAGTAGGATCAGTGATGTAGTAGGATGGTACCAGTACCTCTACAGTAGGATCAGTGATGTAGTGTAGTAGGATGGTACCAGTACCTCTACAGTAGGATCAGTGATGTAGTGTAGTAGGATGGTACCAGTACCTCTACAGTAGGATCAGTGATGTAGTGTAGTAGGATGGTACCAGTACCTCTACAGTAGGATCAGTGATGTAGTGTAGTAGGATGGTACCAGTACCTCTACAGTAGGATCAGTGATGTAGTGTAGTAGGATGGTACCAGTACCTATACAGTAGGATCAGTGATGTAGTAGGATGGTACCAGTACCTCTACAGTAGGATCAGTGATGTAGTGTAGTAGGATGGTTCCAGTACCTCTACAGTAGGATCAGTGATGTAGTAGGATGGTACCAGTACCTCTACAGTAGGATCAGTGATGTAGTAGGATGGTACCAGTACCTCTACAGTAGGATCAGTGATGTAGTGTAGTAGGATGGTACCAGTACCTCTACAGTAGGATCAGTGATGTAGTAGGATGGTACCAGTACCTCTACAGTAGGATCAGTGATGTAGTGTAGTAGGATGGTTCCAGTACCTCTACAGTAGGATCAGTGATGTAGTAGGATGGTACCAGTACCTCTACAGTAGGATCAGTGATGTAGTGTAGTAGGATGGTACCAGTACCTCTACAGTAGGATCAGTGATGTAGTGTAGTAGGATGGTACCAGTACCTCTACAGTAGGATCAGTGATGTATGTAGTAGGATGGTACCAGTACCTCTACAGTAGGATCAGTGATGTAGTAGGATGGTACCAGTACCTCTACAGTAGGATCAGTGATGTAGTAGGATGGTACCAGTACCTCTACAGTAGGATCAGTGATGTAGTGTAGTAGGATGGTACCAGTACCTCTACAGTAGGATCAGTGATGTAGTAGGATGGTACCAGTACCTCTACAGTAGGATCAGTGATGTAGTGTAGTAGGATGGTACCAGTACCTCTACAGTAGGATCAGTGATGTAGTAGGATGGTACCAGTACCTCTACAGTAGGATCAGTGATGTAGTGTAGTAGGATGGTACCAGTACCTCTACAGTAGGATCAGTGATGTAGTAGGATGGTACCAGTACCTCTACAGTAGGATCAGTGATGTAGTAGGATGGTACCAGTACCTCTACAGTAGGATCAGTGATGTAGTGTAGTAGGATGGTACCAGTACCTCTACAGTAGGATCAGTGATGTAGTAGGATGGTACCAGTACCTCTACAGTAGGATCAGTGATGTAGGATGGTACCAGTACCTCTACAGTAGGATCAGTGATGTAGTAGGATGGTACCAGTACCTCTACAGTAGGATCAGTGATGTAGTAGGATGGTACCAGTACCTCTACAGTAGGATCAGTGATGTAGTGTAGTAGGATGGTACCAGTACCACTACAGTAGGATCAGTGATGTAGTGTAGTAGGATGGTACCAGTACCTCTACAGTAGGATCAGTGATGTAGTGTAGTAGGATGGTACCAGTACCTCTACAGTAGGATCAGTGATGTAGTGTAGTAGGATGGTACCAGTACCTCTACAGTAGGATCAGTGATGTAGTAGGATGGTACCAGTACCTCTACAGTAGGATCAGTGATGTATGTAGTAGGATGGTACCAGTACCTCTACAGTAGGATCAGTGATGTAGTGTAGTAGGATGGTACCAGTACCACTACAGTAGGATCAGTGATGTAGTGTAGTAGGATGGTACCAGTACCTCTACAGTAGGATCAGTGATGTAGTGTAGTAGGATGGTACCAGTACCTCTACAGTAGGATCAGTGATGTAGTGTAGTAGGATGGTACCAGTACCTCTACAGTAGGATCAGTGATGTAGTAGGATGGTACCAGTACCTCTACAGTAGGATCAGTGATGTATGTAGTAGGATGGTACCAGTACCTCTACAGTAGGATCAGTGATGTAGTAGGATGGTACCAGTACCTCTACAGTAGGATCAGTGATGTATGTAGTAGGATGGTACCAGTACCTCTACAGTAGGATCAGTGATGTAGTGTAGTAGGATGGTACCAGTACCTCTACAGTAGGATCAGTGATGTAGTGTAGTAGGATGGTACCAGTACCTCTACAGTAGGATCAGTGATGTAGTAGGATGGTACCAGTACCTCTACAGTAGGATCAGTGATGTAGTGTAGTAGGATGGTACCAGTACCTCTACAGTAGGATCAGTGATGTAATGTAGTAGGATGGTACCAGTACCTCTACAGTAGGATCAATGATGTATGTAGTAGGATGGTACCAGTACCTCTACAGTAGGATCAATGATGTATGTAGTAGGATGGTACCAGTACCTCTACAGTAGGATCAGTGATGTAGTAGGATGGTACCAGTACCTCTACAGTAGGATCAGTGATGTAGTAGGATGGTACCAGTACCTCTACAGTAGGATCAGTGATGTAGTGTAGTAGGATGGTACCAGTACCTCTACAGTAGGATCAGTGATGTAGTAGGATGGTACCAGTACCTCTACAGTAGGATCAGTGATGTAGTAGGATGGTACCAGTACCTCTACAGTAGGATCAGTGATGTAGTAGGATGGTACCAGTACCTCTACAGTAGGATCAGTGATGTAGTTTAGTAGGATGGTACCAGTACCTCTACAATAGGATCAGTGATGTAGTAGGATGGTACCAGTACCTCTACAGTAGGATCAGTGATGTAGTGTAGTAGGATGGTACCAGTACCTCTACAGTAGGATCAGTGATGTAGTGTAGTAGGATGGTACCAGTACCTCTACAGTAGGATCAGTGATGTAGTAGGATGGTACCAGTACCTCTACAGTAGGATCAGTGATGTAGTGTAGTAGGATGGTACCAGTACCTCTACAGTAGGATCAGTGATGTAGTAGGATGGTACCAGTACCTCTACAGTAGGATCAGTGATGTAGTAGGATGGTACCAGTACCTCTCCAGTAGGATCAGTGATGTAGTAGGATGGTACCAGTACCTCTACAGTAGGATCAGTGATGTAGTAGGATGGTACCAGTACCTCTACAGTAGGATCAGTGATGTAGTGGGATGGTACCAGTACCTCTACAGTAGGATCAGTGATGCATGTAGTGTAGTAGGATGCTACCAGTACCTCTACAGTAGGATCAGTGATGTAGTGTAGTAGGATGGTACCAGTACCTCTACAGTAGGATCAGTGATGTAGTAGGATGGTACCAGTACCTCTACAGTAGGATCAGTGATGTAGTAGGATGGTACCAGTACCTCTACAGTAGGATCAGTGATGTAGTGTAGTAGGATGGTACCAGTACCTCTACAGTAGGATCAGTGATGTAGTAGGATGGTACCAGTACCTCTACAGTAGGATCAGTGATGTAGTAGGATGGTACCAGTACCTCTACAGTAGGATCAGTGATGTAGTGTAGTAGGATGGTACCAGTACCTCTACAGTAGGATCAGTGATGTAGTGTAGTGGGATGGTACCAGTACCTCTACAGTAGGATCAGTGATGTAGTAGGATGGTACCAGTACCTCTACAGTAGGATCAGTGATGTAGTGTAGTAGGATGGTACCAGTACCTCTACAGTAGGATCAGTGATGTAGTAGGATGGTACCAGTACCTCTACAGTAGGATCAGTGATGTAGTAGGATGGTACCAGTACCTCTACAGTAGGATCAGTGATGTAGTGTAGTAGGATGGTACCAGTACCTCTACAGTAGGATCAGTGATGTAGTGTAGTAGGATGGTACCAGTACCTCTACAGTAGGATCAGTGATGTAGTGTAGTAGGATGGTACCAGTACCTCTACAGTAGGATCAGTGATGTAGTAGGATGGTACCAGTACCCCTACAGTAGGATCAGTGATGTAGTGTAGTAGGATGGTACCAGTACCTCTACAGTAGGATCAGTGATGTAGTAGGATGGTACCAGTACCTCTACAGTAGGATCAGTGATGTAGTGTAGTAGGATGGTACCAGTACCTCTACAGTAGGATCAGTGATGTAGTGTAGTAGGATGGTACCAGTACCTCTACAGTAGGATCAGTGATGTAGTTTAGTAGGATGGTACCAGTACCTCTACAGTAGGATCAGTGATGTAGTGTAGTAGGATGGTACCAGTACCTCTACAGTAGGATCAGTGATGTAGTGTAGTAGGATGGTACCAGTACCTCTACAGTAGGATCAGTGATGTAGTGTAGTAGGATGGTACCAGTACCTCTCCAGTAGGATCAGTGATGTAGTGTAGTAGGATGGTACCAGTACCACTACAGTAGGATCAGTGATGTAGTGTAGTAGGATGGTACCAGTACCTCTACAGTAGGATCAGTGATGTAGTGTAGTAGGATGGTACCAGTACCTCTACAGTAGGATCAGTGATGTAGTAGGATGGTACCAGTACCCCTACAGTAGGATCAGTGATGTATGGTACCAGTACCCCTACAGTAGGATCAGTGATGTAGTGTAGTAGGATGGTACCAGTACCTCTCCAGTAGGATCAGTGATGTAGTGTAGTAGGATGGTACCAGTACCTCTACAGTAGGATCAGTGATGTAGTAGGATGGTACCAGTACCTCTACAGTAGGATCAGTAATGTAGTAGGATGGTACCAGTACCTCTACAGTAGGATCAGTGATGTAGTAGGATGGTACCAGTACCTCTACAGTAGGATCAGTGATGTAGTGTAGTAGGATGGTACCAGTACCTCTACAGTAGGATCAGTGATGTAGTAGGATGGTACCAGAACCTCTACAGTAGGATCAGTGATGTAGTGTAGTGGGATGGTACCAGTACCTCTACAGTAGGATCAGTGATGTAGTGTAGTAGGATGGTACCAGTACCTCTACAGTAGGATCAGTGATGTAGTGTAGTAGGATGGTACCAGTACCTCTACAGTAGGATCAGTGATGTATGGTACCAGTACCTCTCCAGTAGGATCAGTGATGTAGTAGGATGGTACCAGTACCCCTACAGTAGGATCAGTGATGTAGTAGGATGGTACCAGTACCTCTACAGTAGGATCAGTGATGTAGTGTAGTAGGATGGTACCAGTACCTCTACAGTAGGATCAGTGATGTAGTGGGATGGTACCAGTACCCCTACAGTAGGATCAGTGATGTAGTAGGATGGTACCAGTACCTCTACAGTAGGATCAGTGATGTATGGTACCAGTACCCCTACAGTAGGATCAGTGATGTAGTAGGATGGTACCAGTACCTCTACAGTAGGATCAGTGATGTAGTGTAGTAGGATGGTACCAGTACCTCTACAGTAGGATCAGTGATGTAGTGTAGTAGGATGGTACCAGTACCTCTACAGTAGGATCAGTGATGTAGTAGGATGGTACCAGTACCTCTACAGTAGGATCAGTGATGTATGGTACCAGTACCCCTACAGTAGGATCAGTGATGTAGTAGGATGGTACCAGTACCCCTACAGTAGGATCAGTGATGTATGGTACCAGTACCCCTACAGTAGGATCAGTGATGTATGGTACCAGTACCTCTCCAGTAGGATCCGTTGTAGGGTCATCAGTAGTAGAGGTGTCTGGTCCTGACCCAGAGGCTTCAATACGAGCCACACTGAGGAACTCACTGACCGGATCCTTCTCCTTCCTCTCCTTGTCCCCAGCCTGGCCAGACACATCCCACCTGGACCTCTTCCCTGGCTCAGAGGGCTTCACAGCTACACAGAGAGGGACAGAGAGACGTAGGGACAGGTTTACACAGAGAGGGACAGGTTTACAGAGAGACGTAGGGGCCAGGTTTACACAGAGAGACGTAGGGGCCAGGTTTACACAGAGAGACATAGGGGCCAGGTTTACACAGAGCGGGACAGAGAGACATAGGGGCCAGGTTTACACAGAGAGGGGCAGGTTTACACAGAGAGACGCAGGGGCCAGGTTTACACAGAGCGGGACAGAGAGACATAGGGGCCAGGTTTACACAGAGAGGGACAGAGAGACATAGGGGCCAGGTTTACACAGAGCGGGACAGGTTTACAGAGAGACGTAGGGGCCAGGTTTACACAGAGCGGGACAGAGAGACATAGGGGCCAGGTTTACACAGAGAGGGGCAGGTTTACAGAGAGACGTAGGGGCCAGGTTTACACAGAGCGGGACAGAGAGACATAGGGGCCAGGTTTACACAGAGAGGGGCAGGTTTACACAGAGAGACGCAGGGGCCAGGTTTACACAGAGCGGGACAGAGAGACATAGGGGCCAGGTTTACACAGAGCGGGACAGGTTTACAGAGAGACGTAGGGGCCAGGTTTACACAGAGCGGGACAGAGAGACATAGGGGCCAGGTTTACACAGAGAGGGGCAGGTTTACACAGAGAGACGCAGGGACCAGGTTTACACAGAGCGGGACAGAGAGACATAGGGGCCAGGTTTACACAGAGCGGGACAGAGAGACATAGGGGCCAGGTTTACACAGAGAGGGGCAGGTTTACACAGAGAGACGCAGGGGCCAGGTTTACACAGAGAGACGTAGGAGCCAGGTTTACACAGAGAGGGACAGAGAGACGTAGGGGCCAGGTTTACACAGAGAGGGACAGAGAGACGTAGGGGCCAGGTTTACACAGAGAGGGACAGAGAGACGTAGGGGCCAGGTTTACACAGAGAGGGACAGAGAGACGTAGGGGCCAGGTTTACACAGAGAGGGGCAGGTTTACACAGAGAGACGCAGGGGCCAGGTTTACACAGAGAGACGTAGGAGCCAGGTTTACACAGAGAGACGTAGGGGCCAGGTTTACACAGAGAGGGACAGAGAGAGACGTAGGGGCCAGGTTTACACAGAGAGGGACAGAGAGAGACGTAGGGGCCAGGTTTACACAGAGAGACGTAGGAGCCAGGTTTACACAGAGAGGGACAGAGAGAGACGTAGGGGCCAGGTTTACACAGAGAGACGTAGGGGCCAGGTTTACACAGAGAGGGACAGAGAGAGACGTAGGGGCCAGGTTTACACAGAGAGGGACAGAGAGAGACGTAGGGGCCAGGTTTACACAGAGAGACGTAGGGGCCAGGTTTACACAGAGAGACATAGGGGCCAGGTTTACACAGAGCGGGACAGAGAGACATAGGGGCCAGGTTTACACAGAGAGGGGCAGGTTTACACAGAGAGACGCAGGGGCCAGGTTTACACAGAGCGGGACAGAGAGACATAGGGGCCAGGTTTACACAGAGAGGGACAGAGAGACATAGGGGCCAGGTTTACACAGAGCGGGACAGGTTTACAGAGAGACGTAGGGGCCAGGTTTACACAGAGCGGGACAGAGAGACATAGGGGCCAGGTTTACACAGAGAGGGGCAGGTTTACAGAGAGACGTAGGGGCCAGGTTTACACAGAGCGGGACAGAGAGACATAGGGGCCAGGTTTACACAGAGAGGGGCAGGTTTACACAGAGAGACGCAGGGGCCAGGTTTACACAGAGCGGGACAGAGAGACATAGGGGCCAGGTTTACACAGAGCGGGACAGAGAGACATAGGGGCCAGGTTTACACAGAGAGGGGCAGGTTTACACAGAGAGACGCAGGGGCCAGGTTTACACAGAGAGACGTAGGAGCCAGGTTTACACAGAGAGACGTAGGGGCCAGGTTTACACAGAGAGGGACAGAGAGACATAGGGGCCAGGTTTACACAGAGCGGGACAGAGAGACATAGGGGCCAGGTTTACACAGAGAGGGGCAGGTTTACACAGAGAGACGCAGGGGCCAGGTTTACACAGAGAGACGTAGGAGCCAGGTTTACACAGAGAGACGTAGGAGCCAGGTTTACACAGAGAGGGACAGAGAGACGTAGGGGCCAGGTTTACACAGAGAGGGACAGAGAGACGTAGGGGCCAGGTTTACACAGAGAGGGACAGAGAGACGTAGGGGCCAGGTTTACACAGAGAGGGACAGAGAGACGTAGGGGCCAGGTTTACACAGAGAGGGACAGAGAGACGCAGGGGCCAGGTTTACACAGAGAGACGTAGGAGCCAGGTTTACACAGAGAGACGTAGGGGCCAGGTTTACACAGAGAGGGACAGAGAGAGACGTAGGGGCCAGGTTTACACAGAGAGGGACAGAGAGAGACGTAGGGGCCAGGTTTACACAGAGAGACGTAGGAGCCAGGTTTACACAGAGAGGGACAGAGAGAGACGTAGGGGCCAGGTTTACACAGAGAGGGACAGAGAGAGACGTAGGGGCCAGGTTTACACAGAGAGGGACAGAGAGAGACGTAGGGGCCAGGTTTACACAGAGAGACGTAGGGGCCAGGTTTACACAGAGAGACGTAGGGGCCAGGTTTACACAGAGAGACGCAGGGGCCAGGTTTACACAGAGAGACGTAGGGGACAGGTTTACACAGAGAGGGACAGAGAGAGACGTAGGGGCCAGGTTTACACAGAGAGGGACAGAGAGAGACGTAGGGGCCAGGTTTACACAGAGAGACGTAGGGGCCAGGTTTACACAGAGAGACGTAGGGGACAGGTTTACACAGAGAGGGACAGAGAGAGACGTAGGGGCCAGGTTTACACAGAGAGGGACAGAGAGAGACGTAGGGGCCAGGTTTACACAGAGAGACGCAGGGGCCAGGTTTACACAGAGAGACGTAGGGGCCAGGTTTACACAGAGAGACGTAGGGGACAGGTTTACACAGAGAGGGACAGAGAGAGACGTAGGGGCCAGGTTTACACAGAGAGACGTAGGGGCCAGGTTTACACAGAGAGACGTAGGGGACAGGTTTACACAGAGAGGGACAGAGAGAGACGTAGGGGCCAGGTTTACACAGAGAGGGACAGAGAGAGACGTAGGGGCCAGGTTTACACAGAGAGACGCAGGGGCCAGGTTTACACAGAGAGACGTAGGTGCCAGGTTTACACAGAGAGACGTAGGGGCCAGGTTTACACAGAGAGACGCAGGGGCCAGGTTTACACAGAGAGGGACAGAGAGAGACGTAGGGGCCAGGTTTACACAGAGAGACGCAGGGGCCAGGTTCACACAGAGGGACAGAGAGACGTAGGGGCCAGGTTTACACAGAGAGACGCAGGGGCCAGGTTTACACAGAGAGGGACAGAGAGAGACGTAGGGGCTAGGTTTACACAGAGAGGGACAGAGAGAGACGTAGGGGCCAGGTTTACACAGAGAGACGCAGGGGCCAGGTTCACACAGAGAGGGACAGAGAGACGTAGGGGCCAGGTTTACACAGAGAGACGTAGGGGCCAGGTTTACACAGAGAGGGACAGAGAGACGTATTGGCCAGGTTTACACAGAGATACGTAGGGGGACTCTGATATTCTCCTCATAACACTGTAGATTAAATGAACCGGGTTGGTAGAGACTCTGAAATTACATTTACATTTACGTCATTTAGCAGACGCTCTTATCCAGAGCGACTTACAGTAGAGTGCATACATTTTATTATTATTATTATTTATTTATTAATTTTTATTTTTTTTACATTTCATTACATTTTACATACTGAGACAAGGACATCCCTACCGGCCAAACCCTCCCTAACCCGGACGACGCTATGCCAATTGTGCGTCGCCCCACGAACCTCCCGGTTGCGGCCGGCTGCGACAGAGCCTGGGCGCGAACCCAGAGACTCTGGTGGCGCAGCTAGCACTGCGATGCAGTGCCCTAGACCACTGCGCCACCCGGGAGGCCATATATTCTCCTCATAAAACTGTAGATTAAATGAACTTGGTTGGTACAGACTCGTCATGACGCTCCTGTGATGATCTGAAGGATCAGGTTACAGCGGGTCCGCTCTACAGCGTGCTCTCTCTCTCGGGGGGGGGGGGGGGGGTGGGGGGGGGGGGGGGGGGGAGTCGGCTGTTTAATGGAGGCCGTAAAATACGCCGCCTTTATGCTCTGTAGTGTTGGAGATTGGAATGTAAACTGTGTTACACAGAGAGACTCCTTGGACTTTAAACGTTTGAATAATTAAACAATATTTCTATTTTGGAGAATGTGGGAGTGGTCCGTGGACACTTAAGGGACAGTCGAGTGTGTTTCATTTGGTGATCTCATGAAGGACAGGAAGGAAGGACAGGAAATGAAGGACAGGAAATGAAGGACAGGAAATGAAGGACAGGAAACACACATTACTGTGTCTCTGGTTGTGTCCACTTCTCAATGATGGAGTTCACATCTAAATGCTGTGAAACATATACGATTTAATATGAAACTATTTGTGAAAAGATGTAATGTGATGTTAGCCTTCTAAATGAGAGTATGGATTTTCATATAAAGTTAACTAGTCAGTGGCCACGCCCCCCACGTGAGTACAGACATTTACATCTGCGTCATGGAAACCGCTCCCTATCTTCCACAGAGTATAAAACCGCCCGTGACAAAATGGACATTAGACCAGAAGACATGGAGCTGTTGCTACATGTTGAAATGGTTGGCAACTCTAAGGACTTTGACCAGAGAACGTGGAGATCATTCCCACGTTGAAACGGCTGAGAAATCTACAAACTAAAAGAACAATTATTCAGGCTGCAGCTGTTTAAATACTTTAGTCTGGTAAACACATCCAATCTAAGAACATTTCCCGAATGGTACTCTGAAGTATCCATTATAACAACCTACACCTCAGACTGACTTTGATCTCTGGTGGACAAACCAGAGGCTTTCTGTCGACTGACTATCCAGCAGACGGACCGGCGACCACAGAGAGGGACAACAAAGGCATACACTCGTAAATATGTAAATTGTCATTTATTTTCGAATGAGTGGTTGTTCATGTTCAAAGTAAAGGCATTTCTATGAGTGTAGTTTAGTTTAGTGAGGTGTAGTATAGTGTAGTTTAGTCAACTGTATGTACTTGAATCCACTAGGAGTTTTCCCGCTCTTGAGTGGTCCCCACCCCCGTTCCTTTGTCTACCAAGCCGTCATATCGGTTTGGTCCGCTAGGGACTTTTTCCTTTGTATCATTTAGTAACCCATATATGACCTATTGTGTGTGTGTGTGTGTTTATGTAATTAAGTTGATTTGTATATCGCTGATTCAGGTTTCATGCAGATATCCAAGGGGTTTGAGACGTTCAGTAATGAGACTGATGAGGTAATAACACATTAATAAGTGAATAATCGCTAAGATATGAAAATATCGGAAGAGCTAATTCAGGAAATAAATACTCTAAAACATCTTCCCGTGGTGCCGACTTCCTAGTTATTTAAAGTTACATGATTAGTTTAATCACGTAATTAAATTACACAGAGAATTGATTTGATAAAATACAGTCTTAACATTTAATGATAGTCAACGACACGACACTGATATTCTCCCCGTAACACTTGAGATAAAATGGGACGTGTCTGGATAAAGTGGAACTGATTGTTTGTTACCTTGTGGAGCGGGGGAAGCACTAGCTGTTGGACTCTCTGATACAGTCAGGAAGTTAAACACAGAGAACTTGTCTCTCTTCACTTTGGGCATTCCCACAAACCCTGACCTGGAAAGAAAACCACAATTAGAGGTGACAAATCCTGACCTGGATAGACAACTACAGTTAGAGGCCAATGCAATGACACAAGCAGTAACCATTGAGCATTAGTATTCATAGTACCATTTATTCCGTGGTGGTCAAGTGTGTGTGTGTGTGTATGTGTGTGTGTCGTACCCAGGATAGGGGTCAGGTATATTGAATCTCTTGCAGAGCAGTTTGTCAGGGTGCCATTCAAACGTGTCTCTGGTCAGTTTTCCAAACATCTTCATCTTCACGGCTGCCTGCTTGTCGTCCACATCATTCTGAAGAAAAACAGGCAGAACAGAGGATCAACACACTGAGCCTCATGTCCAATCCTGGACGCCCAGCCTGCAACCCAATCCTGGACGCCCAGCCTGCAACCAGATCTTGGATGTACAGCCTGTAACTAAATCCTGGACAAACAGCCTGCAACCCAATCCTGGACGCCCAGCCTGTAACCCATTCCTGGACGTCCAGCCTGTAACCTAATCCTGGACGTACAGCCTGTAACCCAATCCTGGACAAACAGCCTGCAACCCAATCCTGGATGCCCAGCCTGTAACCCAATCCTGGACGCCCAGCCTGCAACCCAATCCTGGACGCACAGCTTGCAACCCAATCCTGGACGCCCAGCCTGCAACCCAAACCTGGACGCACAGCCTGTAAACCAATCCTGGACAAACAGCCTGTAACCCAATCCTGGACGCCCAGCCTGCAACCCAATCCTGGGCGCCCAGCCTGCAACCCAATCCTGGATGTACAGCCTGCAACCCAATCCTGGACGCCCAGCCTGCAACCCAATCCTGGATGTACAGCCTGCAACCCAATCCTGGACGCCAAGCCTGCAACCCAATCCTGGATGTACAGCCTGCACCCCAATCCTGGATGTACAGCCTGTAACCCAATCCTGGATGTACAGCCTGCAACCCAATCCTGGATGTACAGCCTGCAACCCAATCCTGGACGCCCAGCCTGCAACCCAATCCTGGACGCCCAGCCTGCAACCCAATCCTGGATGTACAGCCTGCAACCCAATCCTGGATGTACAGCCTGCAACCCAATCCTGGACGCCCAGCCTGCAACCCAATCCTGGACGCCCAGCCTGCAAACCAATCCTGGATGAACAGCCTGTAACCCAATCCTGGATGCACAGCCTGTAACCCAATCCTGGATGCCCAGCCTGCAACCCAATCCTGGACGCCCAGCCTGTAACCCAATCCTGGACGCCCAGCCTGCAACCCAATCCTGGACGCCCAGCCTGCAACCCAATCCTGGACGCCCAGCCTGCAACCCAATCCTGGACGCACAGCCTGTAACCCAATCCTGGACGCACAGCCTGCAACCCAATCCTGGACGTACAGCCTGTAACCCAATCCTGGACGCCCAGCCTGCAACCCAATCCTGGACGCACAGCCTGCAACCAAATCCTGGACGCACAGCCTGTAACCCAATCCTGGATGCACAGCCTGTAACCCAATCCTGGACGCCCAGCCTGCAACCCAATCCTGGACGCCCAGCCTGCAACCCAATCCTGGGTTGAACAAGGAAGTAAGGCCAGGTATTAACAGAGATGAACAAGGAAGTAAGGCCAGGTATTAACAGAGATGAACAAGGAAGTAAGGCCAGCTATTAACAGAGATGAACAAGGAAGTAAGGCCAGGTATTAACAGAGATGAACAAGGAAGTAAGGCCAGGTATTAACAGAGATGAACAAGGAAGTAAGGCCAGCTATTAACAAGGAAGTAAGGCCAGCTATTAACAGAGATGAACAAGGAAGTAAGGCCAGCTATTAACAGAGATGAACAAGGAAGTAAGGCCAGCTATTAACATATATGAACAAGGAAGTAAGGCCAGGCATTAACAAAGATGAACAAGGAAGTAAGGCAAGGTATTAACAGAGATGAACAAGGAAGTAAGGCCAGGTATTAACAGAGATGAACAAGGAAGTAAGGCCAGGCATTAACAGAGATGAACAAGGAAGTAAGGCCAGGTATTAACAGAGATGAACAAGGAAGTAAGGCCAGGTATTAACAGAGATGAACAAGGAAGTAAGGCCAGCTATTAACAGAGATGAACAAGGAAGTAAGGCCAGGTATTAAACAGAGATGAACAAGGAAGTAAGGCCAGGCATTAACAAAGATGAACAAGGAAGTAAGGCCAGGTATTAACAGAGATGAACAAGGAAGTAAGGCCAGCTATTAACAGAGATGAACGCGGAAGTAAGGCCAGGCATTAACAGAGATGAACAAGGAAGTAAGGCCAGGTATTAACAGAGATGAATAAGGAAGTAAGGCCAGCTATTAACAGAGATGAACAAGGAAGTAAGGCCAGCTATTAACAGAGATGAACAAGGAAGTAAGGCCAGCTATTAACAGAGATGAACAAGGAAGTAAGGCCAGGTATTAACAGAGATGAATAAGGAAGTAAGGCCAGCTATTAACAGAGATGAACAAGGAAGTAAGGCCAGGTATTAACAGAGATGAACAAGGAAGTAAGGTCAGGCATTAACAGAGATGAACAAGGAAGTAAGGCCAGCTATTAACAGAGATGAACAAGGAAGTAAGGCCAGCTATTAACAGAGATGAACAAGGAAGTAAGGCCAGCTATTAACAGAGATGAACAAGGAAGTAAGGCCAGGTATTAACAGAGATGAACAAGGAAGTAAGGCCAGCTATTAACAGAGATGAACAAGGAAGTAAGGCCAGCTATTAACAGAGATGAACAAGGAAGTAAGGCCAGGTATTAACAGAGATGAACAAGGAAGTAAGGCCAGGTATTAACAGAGATGAACAAGGAAGTAAGGCCAGCTATTAACAGAGATGAACAAGGAAGTAAGGCCAGCTATTAACAGAGATGAACAAGGAAGTAAGGCCAGCTATTAACAAAGATGAACAAGGAAGTAAGGCCAGGTATTAACAGAGATGAACAAGGAAGTAAGGCCAGCTATTAACAGAGATGAATAAGGAAGTAAGGCCAGCTATTAACAGAGATGAACAAGGAAGTAAGGCCAGGTATTAACAGAGATGAACAAGGAAGTAAGGCCAGCTATTAACAGAGATGAACAAGGAAGTAAGGCCAGCTATTAACAGAGATGAACAAGGAAGTAAGGCCAGGTATTAACAGAGATGAACAAGGAAGTAAGGCCAGTTATTAACAAAGATGAACGTAAGGCTTGAGATGTGTACTAGAGTTTTCACGCTGTTTTCTTGCTTCCACCACCGTCATGTCTCTGCTCGTCTTCGTCAATAAAACACCTCATACTCTGGAAGCCATCCTGATCTCTCCTCAGTATTGATTACCCACAATCCTTCAACATTATGGTGAAGCTGTGGAGAGCTGCCTACCTCCTGATCTCTCCTCAGTATTGATTACCCACAATCCTTCAACATTATGGTGAAGCTGTGGAGAGCTGCCTACCTCCTGATCTCTCCTCAGTATTGATTACCCACAATCCTTCAACATTATGGTGAATCTGTGGAGAGCTGCCTACCTCCTGATCCCTCAGTATTGATTACCCACAATCCTTCAACATTATGTTGAATCTGCGGAGAGCTGCCTACCTCCTGATCCCTCAATACTGATTACCCACAATCCTTCAACATTATGGTGAAGCTGTGGAGAGCTGCCTACCTCCTGATCTCTCCTCTCCTCAGTATTGATTACCCACAATCCTTCAACATTATGGTGAAGCTGTGGGAAGCTGCCTACCTCCTGATCTCCCCTCAATACTGATTACCCACAATCCTTCAACATTATGGTGAATCTGTGGAGAGCTGCCTACCTCCTGATCCCTCAGTACTGATTACCCACAATCCTTCAGCATTATGTTGAATCTGTGGAGAGCTGCCTACCTCCTGATCTCTCAGTACTGATTACCCACAATCCTTCAACATTATGTTGAATCTGTGGAGAGCTGCCTACCTCCTGATCTCTCCTCAATATTGATTACCCACAATCCTTCAACATTATGTTGAATCTGTGGAGAGCTGCCTACCTCCTGATCTCTCCTCAGTATTGATTACCCACAATCCTTCAACATTATGTTGAATCTGTGGAGAGCTGCCTACCTCCTGATCTCTCCTCAATACTGATTACCCACAATCCTTCAACATTATGGTGAATCTGCGGAGAGCTGCCTACCTCCTGATCTCGTGTCACCTCCACAGCGTCTGCCTCCACACCGTCATCCTGTTTCGCTCTGGTGAAGCGACCGGACAGAGAGGAGTTGCTGGGCTTGTAGAGGAGAGCAGCACGGACAAACTCGTCCCTCTCTCTCCCTCTCTCCCACTCCGTCATGGTGGGGTCCAAGCTCAACTCCAGGGCATCTGGACACAGTTGAGGAGAGGGTTAAGAGGTAAGGATGAAACCATCATTGTAATCTTAGTGGATAATGCACGTCGGAGAGGAGAGCCCTGAAAGCAGAACATGGGCTGATTCTTCAGAACGGTTTTAAAAAAGGGCTCTCAATGTGTCTGTGTTCCACATGAAAAGTGGTTTTATTGTCTTTAAAAGACCATAATAAAATTACAAAACCAGATTGTCATTGTCAAGCACTTTGCCTTTGTTAAAATGGGAGTCAAACCAGCCTCCGTACCTCCGTCTCCCTGTTTGAGACGGTCTGTTTTGAAAAGAGCCTCTCTCCCATTTCATAGAATAAAGTAAATCGGTTTGACACCATGCAGCCTCCGTACCTCTGTCTCCCTGTTTGAGCTGGTCTATGTAGAGGTCGTATCGGGCCTGTTTATGAGGGGTCCTCTCAAAGGGTTTGAAGGTCTGTCCTGTCTGGGCCTGGGCTGTAGGACCGCTCCACACACTCAGAGCTTCCTGCTGCAGCTCTGCTTGGGGTGAGAACCTGGATGGATTCAACAGAGACTCAGTGACCTGACGTTCCCATTAGACATGACTTAACCAGAGACTCAGTGACCTGACGTTCCCATTAGACATGACTGCTGCTCTGCTTGGGGTGAGAACCTGGATGGATTCAACAGAGACTCAGTGACCTGACGTTCCCATTAGACATGACTTAACCAGAGACTCAGTGACCTGACGTTCCCATTAGACATGACTGCTGCTCTGCTTGGGGTGAGAACCTGGATGGATTCAACAGAGACTCAGTGACCTGACGTTCCCATTAGACATGACTGCTGCTCTGCTTGGGGTGAGAACCTGGATGGATTCAACAGAGACTCAGTGACCTGACGTTCCCATTAGACATGACTTAACCAGAGACTCAGTGACCTGACGTTCCCATTAGACATGACTGCTGCTCTGCTTGGGGTGAGAACCTGGATGGATTCAACAGAGACTCAGTGACCTGACGTTACCATTAGACATGACTTAAACAGAGACTCAGTGACCTGACGTTACCATTAGACATGACTGCTGCTCTGCTTGGGGTGAGAACCTGGATGGATTCAACAGAGACTTAGTGACCTGACGTTACCATTAGACATGACTGCTGCTCTGCTTGGGGTGAGAACCTGGATGGATTCAACAGAGACTCAGTGACCTGACGTTCCCATTAGACATGACTTAACCAGAGACTCAGTGACCTGACGTTCCCATTAGACATGACTGCTGCTCTGCTTGGGGTGAGAACCTGGATGGATTCAACAGAGACTCAGTGACCTGACGTTCCCATTAGACATGACTGCTGCTCTGCTTGGGGTGAGAACCTGGATGGATTCAACAGAGACTCAGTGACCTGACGTTCCCATTAGACATGACTGCTGCTCTGCTTGGGGTGAGAACCTGGATGGATTCAACAGAGACTCAGTGACCTGACGTTCCCATTAGACATGACTGCTGCTCTGCTTGGGGTGAGAACAGGATATAGAACACCGGACTACAATACATTACAGGATATAGAACATCGGACTACAATACATTACAGGATCTAGAACACCGGACTACAATACAGGATATAGAACACCGGACTTCAATACAGGATATAGAACACCGGACTACAATACAGGATATAGAACATCGGACTACAATACATTACAGGATCTAGAACACCGGACTACAATACAGGATATAGAACACCGGACTACAATACATTACAGGATCTAGAACACCGGACTACAATACAGGATATAGAACACCGGACTACAATACAGGATATAGAACATCGGACTACAATACATTACAGGATCTAGAACACCGGACTACAATACAGGATATAGAACACCGGACTACAATACAGGATATAGAACACCGGACTACAATACAGGATATAGAACACCGGACTACAATACAGGATATAGAACACCGGACTACAATACAGGTTATAGAACACCGGACTACAATACAGGATATAGAACACCGGACTACAATACATTACAGGATATAGAACATCGGACTACAACACATTACAGGATATAGAACACCGGACTACAATACAGGATATAGAACACCGGACTACAATACAGGATATAGAACACCGGACTACAATACATTACAGGATATAGAACACCGGACTACAATACATTACAGGATATAGAACACCGGACTACAATACATTACAGGATATAGAACACCGGACTACAACACATTACATGATCTAGAACACCGGACTACAATACATTACAGGATATAGAACACCGGACTACAATACATTACAGGATATAGAACACCGGACTACAACATATTACAGGATATAGAACACCGGACTACAATACATTACAGGATATCGAACACCGGACTACAACACATTACAGGATATAGAACACCGGACTACAACACATTACAGGATATAGATCACCGGACTACAATACATTACAGGATATAGAACACCGGACTACAATACAGGATATAGAACACCGGACTACAATACATTACAGGATATAGAACACCGGACTACAATACATTACAGGATATAGAACACCGGACTACAATACATTACAGGATATAGAACACCGGACTACAATACATTACAGGATATAGAACACCGGACTACAATACATTAAAGGATATAGAACACCGGACTACAACAAATTACAGGATATAGAACACCGGACTACAATACATTACAGGATATAGAACACCGGACTACAACACATATCCCAGGATATAGAACACCGGACTACAACACATATCCCAGGATATAGAACACCGGACTACAACACATATCCCAGGATATAGAACACCGGACTACAATACATTACAGGATATAGAACACCGGACTACAATACATTACAGGATATAGAACACCGGACTACAATACAGGATATAGAACACCGGACTACAATACCTTACAGGATATAGAACACCGGACTACAATACATTACAGGATATAGAACACCGGACTACAACACATTACAGGATATAGAACACCGGACTACAATACATTACAGGATATAGAACACCGGACTACAATACATTACAGGATATAGAACACCGGACTACAATACAGGATATAGAACACCGGACTACAATACATTACAGGATATAGAACACCGGACTACAACATATTACAGGATATAGAACACCGGACTACAATACATTACAGGATATAGAACACCGGACTACAACACATTACAGGATATAGAACACCGGACTACAACACATTACAGGATATAGAACATCGGACTACAATACATTACAGGATATAGAACACCGGACTACAACACATTACAGGATATAGAACACCGGACTACAATACATTACAGGATATAGAACACCGGACTACAATACATTACAGGATATAGAACACCGGACTACAATACATTACAGGATATAAAAGACCGGACTACAACACATTACAGGATATAGAACACCGGACTACAACACATTACAGGATATAGAACACCGGACTACAATACATTACAGGATATAGAACACCGGACTACAATACATTACAGGATATAGAACACCGGACTACAATACAGGATATAGAACACCGGACTACAATACATTACAGGATATAGAAGACCGGACTACAATACATTACAGGATATAGAACACCGGACTACAACACATTACAGGATATAGAACACCGGACTACAATACATTACAGGATATAGAACACCGGACTACAATACAGGATATAGAACACCGGACTACAATACATTACAGGATATAGAACACCGGACTACAACACATTACAGGATATAGAACACCGGACTACAACACATTACAGGATATAGAACATCGGACTACAACACATTACAGGATATAGAACACCGGACTACAATACATTACAGGATATCGAACACCGGACTACAACACATTACAGGATATAGAACACCGGACTACAACACATTACAGGATATAGAACACCGGACTACAATACATTACAGGATATAGAACACCGGACTACAATACAGGATATAGAACACCGGACTACAATACATTACAGGATATAGAACACCGGACTACAATACATTACAGGATATAGAACACCGGACTACAATACATTACAGGATATAGAACACCGGACTACAATACATTACAGGATATAGAACACCGGACTACAACACATTACAGGATATAGAACACCGGACTACAACACATATCCCAGGATATAGAACACCGGACTACAACACATATCCCAGGATATAGAACACCGGACTACAACACATATCCCAGGATATAGAACACCGGACTACAACACATATCCCAGGATATAGAACACCGGACTACAATACATATCCCAGGATATAGAACACCGGACTACAACACATATCCCAGGATATAGAACACCGGACTACAATACATTACAGGATATAGAACACCGGACTACAACACATATCCCAGGATATAGAACACCGGACTACAATACATTACAGGATATAGAACACCGGACTACAATACATTACAGGATATAGAACACCGGACTACAATACAGGATATAGAACACCGGACTACAATACATTACAGGATATAGAACACCGGACTACAATACATTACAGGATATAGAACACCGGACTACAACACATTACAGGATATAGAACACCGGACTACAATACATTACAGGATATAGAACACCGGACTACAATACATTACAGGATATAGAACACCGGACTACAACACATTACAGGATATAGAACACCGGACTACAACACATTACAGGATATAGAACACCGGACTACAATACATTACAGGATATAGAACACCGGACTACAATACATTAAAGGATATAGAACACCGGACTACAATACATTACAGGATATAGAACACCGGACTACAACATATTACAGGATATAGAACACCGGACTACAACACATTACAGGATATAGAACACCGGACTACAATACATTAAAGGATATAGAACACCGGACTACAATACATTACAGGATATAGAACACCGGACTACAATACATTACAGGATATAGAACACCGGACTACAACATATTACAGGATATAGAACACCGGACTACAACACATTACAGGATATAGAACACCGGACTACAATACAGGATATAGAACACCGGACTACAACACATTACAGGATATAGAACACCGGACTACAATACATTACAGGATATAGAACACCGGACTACAATACATTACAGGATATAGAACACCGGACTACAATACATTACAGGATATAGAACACCGGACTACAATACAGGATATAGAACACCGGACTACAATACAGGATATAGAACACCGGACTACATTACAGGATATAGAACACCGGACTACAACACATTACAGGATATAGAACACCGGACTACAATACAGGATATAGAACACCGGACTACAACATATTACAGGATATAGAACACCGGACTACAATACATTACAGGATATAGAACACCGGACTACAATACATTACAGGATATAGAACACCGGACTACAATACATTACAGGATATAGAACACCGGACTACAATACATTACAGGATATAGAACACCGGACTACAACACATATCCCAGGATATAGAACACCGGACTACAATACAGGATATAGAACACCGGACTACAATACAGGATATAGAACACCGGACTACATTACAGGATATAGAACACCGGACTACATTACAGGATATAGAACACCGGACTACAACATATTACAGGATATAGAACACCGGACTACAATACATTACAGGATATAGAACACCGGACTACAATACATTACAGGATATAGAACACCGGACTACAATACATTACAGGATATAGAACACCGGACTACAATACATTACAGGATATAGAAGACCGGACTACAATACATCACAGGATATAGAACACCAGACTACAATACATTACAGGATAGTTCAGACATGGCCAGACAGACATATATAGGTGTACCTGCTAGACAGGGCCTTCTGGGCGGAGGCTCTGGCTGCTGCAGCCGCCACCCCTGCAGCCACCACAGCTGCTCTGGTCTCCCCAGGGGTGGGCTGTCTGGGGCCTGAGCTGGTATCTGAGGAGGGCCTCCGGAGGCCGGAGAGTCTCTCTCTGTCCTCAGCCTTCAGCAGATCAAACACAGAGCTGGGGCCTGGAGGGGGGAGGACAGGGAGGAGGACAGGGCAGGGAGGAGGACAGGGCAGGGAGGAGGACAGGGCAGAGAGGAGGACAGGACAGGGAGGAGGACAGGGCAGGGAGGAGGACAGGGCAGAGAGGAGGACAGGGCAGAGAGGAGGACAGGGCAGGGAGGAGGACAGGGCAAGGAGGAGACAGGGCAGAGAGGAGGACAGGGCAGAGAGGAGGACAGGGCAGAGAGGAGGACAGGGAAGAGAGGAGGACAGGGCAGGGAGGAGGACAGGGCAGGGAGGAGGACAGGGCAGGGAGGAGGACAGGGAAGAGAGGAGGACAGGGCAGGGAGGAGGACAGGGCAGTGAGGAGGACAGGGCAGAAAGGAGGACAGGGCAGGGAGGAGGACAGGGCAGAGAGGAGGACAGGGCAGAGAGGAGGACAGGGCAGAGAGGAGGACAGGGCAGGGAGGAGGACAGGGCAGGGAGGAGGACAGGGCAGAAAGGAGGACAGGGCAGGGAGGAGGACAGGGCAGGGAGGAGGACAGGGAAGGGAGGAGGACAGGGCAGAGTGGAGGACAGGGCAGAGAGGAGGACAGGGCAGAGAGGAGGACAGGGCAGAGAGGAGGACAGGGCAGAGAGGAGGACAGGGCAGGGAGGAGGACAGGGCAGGGAGGAGGACAGGGCAGAAAGGAGGACAGGGCAGGGAGGAGGACAGGGCAGAGAGGAGGACAGGGCAGGGAGGAGGACAGGGCAGGGAGGAGGACAGGGCAGAGAGGAGGACAGGGCAGAGAGGAGGACAGGGCAGAGAGGAGGACAGGGGGCAGGGAGGAGACAAAAAAACATCACCATTGATAATCCAAAATATCCTTGACTCCAGCTTTCAAATCCAGGCAGGTCTTTAATGTTCGAATACTGGAAGAGGACGGGGGGAGAAGACCGGAGGCGAGTAGTTAGGACTATTATTAATAAAAGCAGAACGGAGTCGAGATAGACATAGCACCATGGTTGATAAAGAGAAGATGCCCACGAGTATTAAAACATTCGTGTTGTGTCAAGAGGTTGAAGAAGAATACAGAGGACAGCCTGTACCTTGCAGTGCAGCCTCCCCTAGCAGCTCTCGCCTCTGGGCAGAGTCCAGCTGGTGGCGTCCCCCCTTAGAGGGCTCTTCCTGGGTCATGTGTCCCCGAGACGTCTTCAGGGCCTGGGCTACCATGGGGCTGACGCTGGACATGTCCACCACGGGACGGAAGTAGTGGACCGGCCTGAAGTCTCTGGGCAGGTTGGGAGGAGGGAAGATCTGAGGAGAGAGAGGTGGAGAGAGAAGAGAGAGAGAAGAGAGAGAGAAGAGAGAAGAGAGGTGGAGAGAGAGGTGGAGAGAGAGATAGAGAGAGAGAGAGAGATAGAGAGAGAGAGAGAGAGACAGAGAGAGAGAGAGAGAGAGAGAGAGAGAGAGAGAGAGAGAGAGAGAGAGAGAGAGAGAGAGAGAGAGAGAGAGAGAGAGAGAGAGAGAGAGAGAGACAGAGAGAGAGAGCGAGAGAGAGGGAGACAGAGGGAGACAGAGAGAGAGAGAGAGGTAAGGGATGGAGAGAGAGGGATGGAGAGAGAGGGATGGAGAGAGAGAGAGAAAGAGGCCAGGGGATGGAGATGATATATTACGGAGGTAATTGAAGAGAGATGATTTTAGAAACTAGGTTAAGAGAGCACCTACTGTTTTGGCCTCTATCTTATCGGAGGACAAGGTGAATCCTTCTAGGATTTTACCCAGATAAGCAGCGTCTTTACTGTGGTCTGAAGACGAAGAAGAAAAGCATCAGGTAACAATATTCAGTGATCATCATGGACGTGATCTACATTGTGTTCATGGGCAGGACTTTGTCTCTCTGTGTCTCTTTATTCAGTGTCAGAGTCCCTTAAAACAAGAGTGTGAACCATAACTTTCCACAGTGAAGGACAAACACAACTGGCCTGTTCCCCAGAGAGTCTATATTTTTAGTCCAGGTCTAGGATTAATCTGTGTCTAGAAAACTGTCCCAGTCTTCTATTTCCTGTCATCTCAGTGGACCTGACCTTTCTTCTTCCTGTTGTACTGCTGAGGGGCGGTCCATCCGTACAGGCCGTCCCCAGGCTCCTCCCCTCCCAGCACCGTGTCGTAGTTAGACATGATGTCTCTGTGGTAGATGTCGTCGTCGTCGTCCTCCATCGCACCCACACCAAACCCCTGGGGGGGGGGGGGGGTCAAAGGGTCAAGGGTCAAGCACAGGCCAAGTATCCCAGAGCACCTGACTAGTAACAACCAAACAATACAGAGAGCTGATAACAGTCAGACAGTGTTTCCCTACAATTAGAGCTGACACAACAGACAGACAGTGTTGTCCCCTACTAATAGAGCTGACAGTCAGACAGTGTTTCCCCTACTATTAGAGCTGACACAACAGTCAGACAGTGTTTCCCCTACTATTAGAGCTGACACAACAGACAGACAGTGTTGTCCCCTACTAATAGAGCTGACAGTCAGACAGTGTTTCCCCTACTATTAGAGCTGACACAACAGTCAGACAGTGTTTCCCCTACTATTAGAGCTGACACAACAGACAGACAGTGTTTCCCCTACTATTAGAGCTGACACAACAGTCAGACAGTGTTTCCCTACTATTAGAGCTGACACAACAGTCAGACAGTGTTTCCCCTACTATTAGAGCTGACACAACAGTCAGACAGTGTTTCCCCTACTATTAGAGCTGACACAACAGTCAGACAGTGTTGTCCCTACTATTAGAGCTGACACAACAGTCAGACAGTGTTTCCCTACTATTAGAGCTGACACAACAGTCAGACAGTGTTTCCCCTACTATTAGAGCTGACACAACAGTCAGACAGTGTTTCCCCTACTATTAGAGCTGACACAACAGTCAGACAGTGTTTCCCCTACTATTAGAGCTGACACAACAGCCAGACAGTGTTTCCCCTACTATTAGAGCTGACACAACAGTCAGACAGTGTTTCCCCTACTATTAGAGCTGACACAACAGTCAGACAGTGTTTCCCCTACTATTAGAGCTGACACAACAGTCAGACAGTGTTTCCCCTACTATTAGAGCTGACAGTCAGACAGTGTTGTCCCCTACTATTAGAGCTGACAGTCAGACAGTGTTTCCCTACTATTAGAGCTGACACAACAGCCAGACAGTGTTTCCCCTACTATTAGAGCTGACACAACAGCCAGACAGTGTTTTCCCTACTATTAGAGCTGACACAACAGTCAGACAGTGTTTCCCCTACTATTAGAGCTGACACAACAGTCAGACAGTGTTTCCCCTACTATTAGAGCTGACACAACAGTCAGACAGTGTTTCCCCTACTATTAGAGCTGACACAACAGTCAGACAGTGTTTCCCCTACTATTAGAGCTGACACAACAGTCAGACAGTGTTTCCCCTACTATTAGAGCTGACACAACAGTCAGACAGTGTTTCCCCTACTATTAGAGCTGACACAACAGTCAGACAGTGTTTCCCCTACTATTAGAGCTGACACAACAGTCAGACAGTGTTTCCCCTACTATTAGAGCTGACAGTCAGACAGTGTTTCCCCTACTATTAGTGCTGACAACAGTCAGACAGTGTTTCCCTACTATCAGAGCTGACAGTCAGACAGTGTTTCCCCTACTATTAGAGCTGACACAACAGTCAGACAGTGTTTCCCCTACTATTAGAGCTGACACAACAGTCAGACAGTGTTTCCCCTACTATTAGAGCTGACACAACAGTTAGACAGTGTTTCCCCTACTATTAGAGCTGACACAACAGTCAGACAGTGTTTCCCTACTATTAGAGCTGACACAACAGTCAGACAGTGTTTCCCCTACTATTAGAGCTGACACAACAGTCAGACAGTGTTTCCCCTACTATTAGAGCTGACAGTCAGACAGTGTTTCCCTACTATTAGAGCTGACACAACAGTCAGACAGTGTTTCCCCTACTATTAGAGCTGACACAACAGTCAGACAGTGTTTCCCCTACTATTAGAGCTGACAGTCAGACAGTGTTTCCCTACTATTAGAGCTGACACAACAGTTAGACAGTGTTTCCCCTACTATTAGAGCTGACACAACAGTCAGACAGTGTTTCCCCTACTATTAGAGCTGACACAACAGTCAGACAGTGTTTCCCTACTATTAGAGCTGACACAACAGTCAGACAGTGTTTCCCCTACTATTAGAGCTGACAGACAGTGTTTTCTCTACTATTAGAGCTGACACAACAGTCAGACAGTGTTTCCCCTACTATTAGAGCTGACACAACAGTCAGACAGTGTTTCCCCTACTATTAGAGCTGACAGTCAGACAGTGTTTCCCCTACTATTAGAGCTGATAACAGTCAGACAGTGTTTCCCCTACTATTAGAGCTGACACAACAGTCAGACAGTGTTTCCCCTACTATTAGAGCTGACACAACAGTCAGACAGTGTTTCCCCTACTATTAGAGCTGACACAACAGTCAGACAGTGTTTCCCCTACTATTAGAGCTGACACAACAGTCAGACAGTGTTGTCCCTACTATTAGAGCTGACACAACAGTCAGACAGTGTTTCCCCTACTATTAGAGCTGACACAACAGTCAGACAGTGTTTCCCCTACTATTAGAGCTGACACAACAGTCAGACAGTGTTTCCCCTACTATTAGAGCTGACACAACAGTCAGACAGTGTTTCCCCTACTATTAGAGCTGACACAACAGTCAGACAGTGTTTCCCCTACTATTAGAGCTGACAACAGACAGACAGTGTTTCCCCTACTATTAGAGCTGACAACAGTAAGTAGTAGAGAGGTTGTATCACCATAGCTGTGTACAGGAAGTAGAGAGACAGTCAGACAGTGTTTCCCCTACTATTACAAACAGGGTAGAAGTCTGACCAAGTAAACAAACAATGAGAGACACACACAGGTATGACGTACCTGTCCTGCAACTCCTCCTCTGCGTTTCTGTCCCTTCTTGTCCTCTCCAAACAGGTTGTTGGTCCTGTCTGAGTCCATGGTGAACAGGTTGATGTGTCCAGCGCCCGGACCTCCCCTCAGGGCCGCCAGCGGGTTCAGACCCCGGTACCCCAGGCCGTGACGGTCCACTTTAGGGGTGAAGTCTATAGGAGTCACGTCTTTAGGAGCGAAGGTCACGTTGTCAGGGACGAACTCTCCGTCCTCCTCATCCTGGAGGTTTAACAGTAGGGGTTATGGATCAATCAGATCACATTATCTTTGCCATGGCGGGAGGGGTAAACGTTAAGTCGCCTATTTTAGGGGACTTTCGTTATAATTTAATTGTTTTATCAAAAGGTAATTAGCTTAGAAATCAACTTTGTTTCGTGATCGTTCTGTCTGACAGCGTCACTTCCCTTCCTCGGATGACTATGGGGTATCGGGTTACATATCCACAGCCATTGGAGGCTCGGGAGTCCCGCCTTAACGCTCCTTCGCTGATCCGACTGTCCGTCATTTTGTGTCGGAACGGTACGTCTCAGGTACACAAGCTGCATATCGCTGCTAAGCTGAGAGTCTACTGCAGCGACAGGAAGTAGTTCCACTGTTCTACAACAATCTGCATGTTGATGCTAAGCTGAGAGTCTACTGCAGCGACAGGAAGTAGTTCCACATCAAGCTGCATATCGCTGCTAAGCTGAGAGTCTACTGCAGCGACAGGAAGTAGTTCCACAACAAACTACATATCGCTGCTAAGCTGAGAGTCTACTGCAGCGACAGGAAGTAGTTCTACAACAAGCTGCATATCGCTGCTAAGCTGAGAGTCTACTGCAGCGACAGGAAGTAGTTCTACAACAAGCTGCATATCGCTGCTAAGCTGAGAGTCAACTGCAGCGACAGGAAGTAGTTCCACAACAAACTGCATATCGCTGCTAAGCTGAGAGTCTACTGCAGCGACAGGAAGTAGTTCCACAACAAGCTGCATATCGCTGCTAAGCTGAGAGTCTACTGCAGCGACAGGAAGTAGTTCTACAACAAACTGCATATCGCTGCTAAGCTGAGAGTCTACTGCAGCGACAGGAAGTAGTTCCACTGTTCTACAACAAGCTGCATATCGCTGCTAAGCTGAGAGTCTACTGCAGCGACAGGAAGTAGTTCCACATCAAGCTGCATATCGCTGCTAAGCTGAGAGTCTACTGCAGCGACAGGAAGTAGTTCCACTGTTCTACAACAAGCTGCATATCGCTGCTAAGCTGAGAGTCTACTGCAGCGACAGGAAGTAGTTCCACATCAAGCTGCATATCGCTGCTAAGCTGAGAGTCTACTGCAGCGACAGGAAGTAGTTCCACAACAAGCTGCATATCGCTGCTAAGCTGAGAGTCTACTGCAGCGACAGGAAGTAGTTCTACAACAAACTGCATATCGCTGCTAAGCTGAGAGTCTACTGCAGCGACAGGAAGTAGTTCCACTGTTCTACAACAAGCTGCATATCGCTGCTAAGCTGAGAGTCTACTGCAGCGACAGGAAGTAGTTCCACTGTTCTACAACAAGCTGCATATCGCTGCTAAGCTGAGAGTCTACTGCAGCGACAGGAAGTAGTTCCACAACAAGCTGCATATCGCTGCTAAGCTGAGAGTCTACTGCAGCGACAGGAAGTAGTTCTACAACAAACTACATATCGCTGCTAAGCTGAGAGTCTACTGCAGCGACAGGAAGTAGTTCCACTGTTCCACAACAAGCTGCATATCGCTGCTAAGCTGAGAGTCTACTGCAGCGACAGGAAGTAGTTCCACAACAAGCTGCATATGGCTGCTAAGCTGAGAGTCTACTGCAGCGACAGGAAGTAGTTCCACTGTTCTACAACAAACTACATATCGATTTATATCAAAAGGAAATTTAAAAACGAACCACAATTTGAAAGAAAACCACCGTGTTACCTGTGATTCTGACGAACCGTTGGGAGGCGAGGCCGAGCCGAACACCCTTGAATCTGGAAAAAGACAAAGAACCATTTTTAGAAAGATTTTACTCACAAGCTAAAAAGGGTAAAAATACTACTTTATGAGAGTCCATCTGTACAGTCTATGCCACGTATTGGGCTACAACGCTGCTGCTTTGACACAGTCAGAGGCACGTGTTAACCCACCTGCTTTCTGCCTGCACAGCCTCCTCTTCACCCTGGGCCCAACCCCCTGGCCGTCCTTCCAGCCCATCTTCCTCAGTAACTCCACCCCCATGGAGGACCTGCCAGGAGTCAACAAGGACAGTCCACTGAGGAGCAATACGAGGCAGACTGCAACTACCATTTAGCTCACTGAATACCAGGGGCTGTGTCAAGAGGAGGAGTTCTGCTGATCTAGGATCAGTTCTACCATTTAGCTCATTGAATACCAGGGGCTGTGTCAAGAGGAGGAGTTCTGATCTAGGATCAGTTATACCATTTAGCTCATTGAATACCAGGGTCTGTGTCAAGAGTTCTGCTGATCTAGGATCAGTTCTACCATTTAGCTCATTGAATACCAGGGTCTGTGTCAAGAGGAGTTCTGCTGACCTAGAATCAGTTCTACCATTTAGCCCATTGAATACCAGGGGCTGTGTCAAGAGGAGTTCTGCTGACCTAGAATCAGTTCTACCATTTAGCTCACAATTAATTATTACATGGCCAGAGAGGTCCTGGTTGTAGAAAAGCCCTTTACTGTCTACTGTTAGACACTTGAGACATACGGGCCCAGAGTGACCACATCAAGTCTGTTCAGCCCGGTGGTTAGTTACCTAGCTGGAGCCACCAAGTCTTCCAGGACAGTGTCCCCTGGGATAGGGGCTGATAGAGAGGTGATGACTCTGGCCTTGTCCCTGATCACATCCGTCCTGCCTGAGGCAAAGTCAGCTGTAGTGGTGATTTGTCTGGGGGCGATGCCGTGCTCCCCCAGGTCCTGAGGAGACAGAATACATTTTACATCCCGTGTTGTCATGTTGGTCCACGAGGGAAATGGTTGTTGTGCTGACAAAGTTCTTATCTAGAATGTATACTGTGTTCTCTAGAATGTATACTGTGGCCTCTAGAATGTATAATGTGGTCTCTAGAATGTATAATGTGGTCTCTAGAATGTATAATGTGGCCTCTAGAATGCATAATGTGTTCTCTAGAATGTATACTGTGTTCTCTAGAATGTATACTGTGGCCTCTAGAATGTATAATGTGTTCTCTAGAATGTATAATGTGTTCTCTAGAATGTATAATGTGTGCTCTAGAATGTATAATGTGTTCTCTAGAATGTATAATGTGGCCTCTAGAATGTATAATGTGTTCTCTAGAATGTATAATGTGGTCTCTAGAATGTATAATGTGGCATCTAGAATGTATAATGTGTTCTCTAGAATGTATAATGTATGCTCTAGAATGTATAATGTGGCCTCTAGAATGTATAATGTGGCCTCTAGAATGTATAATGTGGCCTCTAGAATGTATAATGTGGCCTCTAGAATGTATAATGTGGCCTCTAGAATGTATAATGTGGCCTCTAGAATGTATAATGTGTTCTCTAGAATGTATAATGTGGTCTCTAGAATGTATAATGTGGTCTCTAGAATGTATAATGTGGTCTCTAGAATGTATAATGTGTTCTCTAGAATGTATAATGTGATCTCTAGAATGTATAATGTGTTCTTTAGAATGTATAATGTGGTCTCTAGAATGTATAATGTGTTCTCTAGAATGTATAATGTGGCATCTAGAATGTATAATGTGGTCTCTAGAATGTATAATGTCTTCTCTAGAATGTATAATGTCTTCTCTAGAATGTATAATGTCTTCTCTAGAATGTATAATGTCTTCTCTAGAATGTATAATGTCTTCTCTAGAATGTATAATGTCTTCTCTAGAATGTATAATGTCTTCTCTAGAATGTATAATGTCTTCTCTAGAATGTATAATGTCTTCTCTAGAATGTATAATGTCTTCTCTAGAATGTATAATGTGGCATCTAGAATGTATAATGTGGCATCTAGAATGTATAATGTGGCATCTAGAATGTATAATGTGTTCTCTAGAATGTATAATGTGTTCTCTAGAATGTATAATGTGGCATCTAGAATGTATAATGTGGCATCTAGAATGTATAATGTGGCATCTAGAATGTATAATGTGGCATCTAGAATGTATAATGTGGCATCTAGAATGTATAATGTGGCATCTGGAATGTATAATGTGGCATCTAGAATGTATAATGTGGTCTCTAGAATGTATAATGTGGTCTCTAGAATGTATAATGTGGTCTCTAGAATGTATAATGTGGTCTCTAGAATGTATAATGTGGTCTCTAGAATGTATAATGTGGTCTCTAGAATGTATAATGTGGTCTCTAGAATGTATAATGTGGTCTCTGTATAATGTGTTCTCTAGAATGTATAATGTGGCCTCTAGAATGTATAATGTGGCCTCTAGAATGTATAATGTGGCCTCTAGAATGTATAATGTGGCCTCTAGAATGTATAATGTGGCCTCTAGAATGTATAATGTGGCCTCTAGAATGTATAATGTGGCCTCTAGAATGTATAATGTGGCCTCTAGAATGTATAATGTGGTCTCTAGAATGTATAATGTGGTCTCTAGAATGTATAATGTGGTCTCTAGAATGTATAATGTGGTCTCTAGAATGTATAATGTGGTCTCTGTATAATGTGTTCTCTAGAATGTATAATGTGGCCTCTAGAATGTATAATGTGGCCTCTAGAATGTATAATGTGGCCTCTAGAATGTATAATGTGGCCTCTAGAATGTATAATGTCTTCTCCAGAATGTATAATGTCTTCTCCAGAATGTATAATGTCTTCTCCAGAATGTATAATGTCTTCTCTAGAATGTATAATGTCTTCTCTAGAATGTATAATGCCTTCTCTAGAATGTATAATGCGTTCTCTAGAATGTATAATGCGTTCTCTAGAATGTATAATGTGGCATCTAGAGTGTATAATGTGGCATCTAGAATGTATAATGTGGCATCTAGAATGTATAATGTGGCATCTAGAATGTATAATGTGGCATCTAGAATGTATAATGTGGCATCTAGAATGTATAATGTGGCATCTAGAATGTATAATGTGGCATCTAGAATGTATAATGTGGCATCTAGAATGTATAATGTGGCATCTAGAATGTATAATGTGGCCTCTAGAATGTATAATGTGGCCTCTAGAATGTATAATGTGGCCTCTAGAATGTATAATGTGGCCTCTAGAATGTATAATGTGGCATCTAGAATGTATAATGTGGTCTCTAGAATGTATAATGTGGCCTCCAGAATGTATAATGTGGCCTCCAGAATGTATAATGTGGCCTCCAGAATGTATAATGTGGTCTCTAGAATGTATAATGTGGTCTCTAGAATGTATAATGTGATCTCTAGAATGTATAATGTGGCCTCTAGAATGTATAATGTGGCCTCCAGAATGTATAATGTGGCCTCCAGAATGTATAATGTGGCATCTAGAATGTATAATGTGGCATCTAGAATGTATAATGTGGTCTCTAGAATGTATAATGTGGTCTCTAGAATGTATAATGTCTTCTCTAGAATGTATAATGTCTTCTCTAGAATGTATAATGTCTTCTCTAGAATGTATAATGTCTTCTCTAGAATGTATAATGTGGCATCTAGAATGTATAATGTGGCATCTAGAATGTATAATGTGGCATCTAGAATGTATAATGTGGCCTCTAGAATGTATAATGTGGTCTCTAGAATGTATAATGTGGTCTCCAGAATGTATAATGTGTTCTCCAGAATGTATAATGTGTTCTCCAGAATGTATAATGTGGCCTCCAGAATGTATAATGTGGCCTCCAGAATGTATAATGTGGCCTCCAGAATGTATAATGTGGCCTCCAGAATGTATAATGTGGCCTCCAGAATGTATAATGTGGCATCCAGAATGTATAATGTGGCATCTAGAATGTATAATGTGGCATCTATAATGTATAATGTGGCATCTAGAATGTATAATGTGGCATCTATAATGTATAATGTGGCATCTAGAATGTATAATGTGGCATCTAGAATGTATAATGTGTTCTCTAGAATGTATAATGTGGCATCTAGAATGTATAATGTGGCATCTAGAATGTATAATGTGGCATCTAGAATGTATAATGTGGCATCTAGAATGTATAATGTGGCATCTAGAATGTATAATGTGGCATCTAGAATGTATAATGTGGCATCTAGAATGTATAATGTGGCATCTAGAATGTATAATGTGTTCTCTAGAATGTATAATGTGGTCTCTAGAATGTATAATGTGGTCTCTAGAATGTATAATGTGGTCTCTAGAATGTATAATGTGGTCTCTAGAATGTATAATGTGGTCTCTAGAATGTATAATGTGGTCTCTAGAATGTATAATGTGGTCTCTGTATAATGTGTTCTCTAGAATGTATAATGTGGCCTCTAGAATGTATAATGTGGCCTCTAGAATGTATAATGTGGCCTCTAGAATGTATAGTGTGGTCTCTAGAATGTATAATGTGGTCTCTAGAATGTATAATGTGGTCTCTAGAATGTATAATGTGGTCTCTAGAATGTATAATGTGGTCTCTAGAATGTATAATGTGGTCTCTGTATAATGTGGTCTCTAGAATGTATAATGTGGTCTCTAGAATGTATAATGTGGTCTCTAGAATGTATAATGTGGTCTCTAGAATGTATAATGTGGTCTCTAGAATGTATAATGTGGTCTCTAGAATGTATAATGTGGTCTCTGTATAATGTCTTCTCTAGAATGTATAATGCCTTCTCTAGAATGTATAATGCCTTCTCTAGAATGTATAATGCGTTCTCTAGAATGTATAATGTGTTCTCTAGAATGTATAATGTGGCATCTAGAGTGTATAATGTGGCATCTAGAATGTATAATGTGGCATCTAGAATGTATAATGTGGCATCTAGAATGTATAATGTGGCATCTAGAATGTATAATGTGGCATCTAGAATGTATAATGTGGCATCTAGAATGTATAATGTGGCATCTAGAATGTATAATGTGGCCTCTAGAATGTATAATGTGGCATCTAGAATGTATAATGTGGCCTCCAGAATGTATAATGTGGTCTCTAGAATGTATAATGTGGTCTCTAGAATGTATAATGTGGCCTCCAGAATGTATAATGTGGTCTCTAGAATGTATAATGTGGTCTCTAGAATGTATAATGTGGTCTCTAGAATGTATAATGTGGTCTCTAGAATGTATAATGTGGTCTCTAGAATGTATAATGTGGCCTCCAGAATGTATAATGTGGTCTCTGTATAATGTGTTCTCTAGAATGTATAATGTGTTCTCTAGAATGTATAATGTGGTCTCTAGAATGTATAATGTGGTCTCTAGAATGTATAATGTGGTCTCTAGAATGTATAATGTGGTCTCCAGAATGTATAATGTGGTCTCTGTATAATGTGTTCTCTAGAATGTATAATGTGGCCTCCAGAATGTATAATGTGGTCTCTAGAATGTATAATGTGGTCTCTAGAATGTATAATGTGATCTCTAGAATGTATAATGTGGTCTCTAGAATGTATAATGTGGTCTCTAGAATGTATAATGTGGCCTCCAGAATGTATAATGTGGTCTCTGTATAATGTGTTCTCTAGAATGTATAATGTGTTCTCTAGAATGTATAATGTGGTCTCTGTATAATGTGTTCTCTAGAATGTATAATGTGGTCTCTAGAATGTATAATGTGTTCTCTAGAATGTATAATGTGGTCTCTGTATAATGTGTTCTCTAGAATGTATACTGTGTTCTCTAGAATGTATAATGTGGTCTCTGTATAATGTGTTCTCTAGAATGTATAATGTGGCATCTAGAATGTATAATGTGTTCTCTAGAATGTATAATGTGTTCTCTAGAATGTATAATGTGTTCTCTAGAATGTATAATGTGTTTTCTAGAATGTATAATGTGGTCTCTAGAATGTATAATGTGGCATCTAGAGTGTATAATGTGGTCTCTGTATAATGTGGCATCTAGAATGTATAATGTGGCATCTAGAATGTATAATGTGTTCTCTAGAATGTATAATGTGTTCTCTAGAATGTATAATGTGTTCTCTAGAATGTATAATGTGTTTTCTAGAATGTATACTGTGTTCTCTAGAATGTATAATGTGGTCTCTAGAATGTATAATGTGTTCTCTAGAATGTATAATGTGTTCTCTAGAATGTATAATGTCTTCTCTAGAATGTATAATGTGTTCTCTAGAATGTATAATGTGGCATCTAGAATGTATAATGTGGCATCTAGAATGTATAATGTGGCATCTAGAATGTATAATGTGGCATCTAGAATGTATAATGTGGCATCTAGAATGTATAATGTGGCATCTAGAATGTATAATGTGGCCTCTAGAATGTATAATGTGGCCTCTAGAATGTATAATGTGGCATCTAGAATGTATAATGTGGCATCTAGAATGTATAATGTGGCATCTAGAATGTATAATGTGGCATCTAGAATGTATAATGTGGCATCTAGAATGTATAATGTGGCATCTAGAATGTATAATGTGGCATCTAGAATGTATAATGTGGCATCTAGAATGTATAATGTGTTCTCTAGAATGTATAATGTGGTCTCTAGAATGTATAATGTGGTCTCTAGAATGTATAATGTGGTCTCTAGAATGTATAATGTGGTCTCTAGAATGTATAATGTGGTCTCTGTATAATGTGGCCTCTGTATAATGTGGCCTCTAGAATGTATAATGTGGCCTCTAGAATGTATAATGTGGCCTCTAGAATGTATAATGTGGCCTCTAGAATGTATAATGTGGCCTCTAGAATGTATAATGTGGCCTCTAGAATGTATAATGTGGCCTCTAGAATGTATAATGTGGCCTCTAGAATGTATAATGTGGTCTCTAGAATGTATAATGAGGTCTCTAGAATGTATAATGTGGTCTCTAGAATGTATAATGTGGTCTCTGTATAATGTGTTCTCTAGAATGTATAATGTGGCCTCTAGAATGTATAATGTGGCCTCTAGAATGTATAATGTGGCCTCTAGAATGTATAATGTGGCCTCTAGAATGTATAATGTGGCCTCTAGAATGTATAATGTGGCCTCTAGAATGTATAATGTGTTCTCCAGAATGTATAATGTGTTCTCCAGAATGTATAATGTGTTCTCCAGAATGTATAATGTCTTCTCCAGAATGTATAATGTCTTCTCCAGAATGTATAATGTCTTCTCCAGAATGTATAATGTCTTCTCTAGAATGTATAATGTCTTCTCTAGAATGTATAATGCCTTCTCTAGAATGTATAATGCCTTCTCTAGAATGTATAATGCGTTCTCTAGAATGTATAATGCGTTCTCTAGAATGTATAATGTGGCATCTAGAGTGTATAATGTGGCATCTAGAATGTATAATGTGGCATCTAGAATGTATAATGTGGCATCTAGAATGTATAATGTGGCATCTAGAATGTATAATGTGGCATCTAGAATGTATAATGTGGCATCTAGAATGTATAATGTGGCATCTAGAATGTATAATGTGGCATCTAGAATGTATAATGTGGCCTCTAGAATGTATAATGTGGCCTCTAGAATGTATAATGTGGCCTCTAGAATGTATAATGTGGCATCTAGAATGTATAATGTGGTCTCTAGAATGTATAATGTGGTCTCTAGAATGTATAATGTGGCCTCCAGAATGTATAATGTGGCCTCCAGAATGTATAATGTGGTCTCTAGAATGTATAATGTGGTCTCTAGAATGTATAATGTGATCTCTAGAATGTATAATGTGGTCTCTAGAATGTATAATGTGGTCTCTAGAATGTATAATGTGGCCTCCAGAATGTATAATGTGGCATCCAGAATGTATAATGTGGCATCTAGAATGTATAATGTGGTCTCTAGAATGTATAATGTGGTCTCTAGAATGTATAATGTCTTCTCTAGAATGTATAATGTCTTCTCTAGAATGTATAATGTCTTCTCTAGAATGTATAATGTGGCATCTAGAATGTATAATGTGGCATCTAGAATGTATAATGTGGCATCTAGAATGTATAATGTGGCATCTAGAATGTATAATGTGGCATCTAGAATGTATAATGTGGCATCTAGAATGTATAATGTGGCATCTAGAATGTATAATGTGGCATCTAGAATGTATAATGTGGCATCTAGAATGTATAATGTGGCATCTAGAATGTATAATGTGGCCTCTAGAATGTATAATGTGGTCTCTAGAATGTATAATGTGGTCTCCAGAATGTATAATGTGTTCTCCAGAATGTATAATGTGTTCTCCAGAATGTATAATGTGGCCTCCAGAATGTATAATGTGGCCTCCAGAATGTATAATGTGGCCTCCAGAATGTATAATGTGGCCTCCAGAATGTATAATGTGGCCTCCAGAATGTATAATGTGGCCTCCAGAATGTATAATGTGGCCTCCAGAATGTATAATGTGGCATCTAGAATGTATAATGTGGCATCTAGAATGTATAATGTGTTCTCTAGAATGTATAATGTGGCATCTGGAATGTATAATGTGGCATCTAGAATGTATAATGTGGCATCTAGAATGTATAATGTGGCATCTAGAATGTATAATGTGGCATCTAGAATGTATAATGTGGCCTCTAGAATGTATAATGTGGCATCTAGAATGTATAATGTGGCATCTAGAATGTATAATGTGGCATCTAGAATGTATAATGTGGCATCTAGAATGTATAATGTGGCATCTAGAATGTATAATGTGGCATCTAGAATGTATAATGTGGCATCTAGAATGTATAATGTGGCATCTAGAATGTATAATGTGGCATCTAGAATGTATAATGTGGCATCTAGAATGTATAATGTGTTCTCTAGAATGTATAATGTGGTCTCTAGAATGTATAATGTGGTCTCTAGAATGTATAATGTGGTCTCTAGAATGTATAATGTGGTCTCTAGAATGTATAATGTGGTCTCTAGAATGTATAATGTGGTCTCTGTATAATGTGTTCTCTAGAATGTATAATGTGGCCTCTAGAATGTATAATGTGGCCTCTAGAATGTATAATGTGGCCTCTAGAATGTATAATGTGGCCTCTAGAATGTATAATGTGGCCTCTAGAATGTATAATGTGGCCTCTAGAATGTATAATGTGGCCTCTAGAATGTATAATGTGGCCTCTAGAATGTATAATGTGGTCTCTAGAATGTATAATGTGGTCTCTAGAATGTATAATGTGGTCTCTAGAATGTATAATGTGGTCTCTAGAATGTATAATGTGGTCTCTGTATAATGTGGTCTCTAGAATGTATAATGTGGCCTCTAGAATGTATAATGTCTTCACTAGAATGTATAATGCCTTCTCTAGAATGTATAATGCCTTCTCTAGAATGTATAATGCGTTCTCTAGAATGTATAATGTGTTCTCTAGAATGTATAATGTGGCATCTAGAGTGTATAATGTGGCATCTAGAATGTATAATGTGGCATCTAGAATGTATAATGTGGCCTCTAGAATGTATAATGTGGCATCTAGAATGTATAATGTGGCCTCTAGAATGTATAATGTGGCATCTAGAATGTATAATGTGGCCTCCAGAATGTATAATGTGGTCTCTAGAATGTATAATGTGGTCTCTAGAATGTATAATGTGGCCTCCAGAATGTATAATGTGGTCTCTAGAATGTATAATGTGGTCTCTAGAATGTATAATGTGGTCTCTAGAATGTATAATGTGGTCTCTAGAATGTATAATGTGGTCTCTAGAATGTATAATGTGGCCTCCAGAATGTATAATGTGGTCTCTGTATAATGTGTTCTCTAGAATGTATAATGTGTTCTCTAGAATGTATAATGTGGTCTCTAGAATGTATAATGTGGTCTCTAGAATGTATAATGTGGTCTCTAGAATGTATAATGTGGTCTCCAGAATGTATAATGTGGTCTCTGTATAATGTGTTCTCTAGAATGTATAATGTGGCCTCCAGAATGTATAATGTGGTCTCTATAATGTATAATGTGGTCTCTAGAATGTATAATGTGGCCTCCAGAATGTATAATGTGGTCTCTAGAATGTATAATGTGGTCTCTAGAATGTATAATGTGGTCTCTAGAATGTATAATGTGGTCTCTAGAATGTATAATGTGGTCTCTAGAATGTATAATGTGGCCTCCAGAATGTATAATGTGGTCTCTGTATAATGTGTTCTCTAGAATGTATAATGTGTTCTCTAGAATGTATAATGTGGTCTCTAGAATGTATAATGTGGTCTCTAGAATGTATAATGTGGTCTCTAGAATGTATAATGTGGTCTCCAGAATGTATAATGTGGTCTCTGTATAATGTGTTCTCTAGAATGTATAATGTGGCCTCCAGAATGTATAATGTGGTCTCTAGAATGTATAATGTGGTCTCTAGAATGTATAATGTGATCTCTAGAAAGTATAATGTGGTCTCTAGAATGTATAATGTGGTATCTAGAATGTATAATGTGGCCTCCAGAATGTATAATGTGGTCTCTGTATAATGTGTTCTCTAGAATGTATAATGTGTTCTCTAGAATGTATAATGTGGTCTCTGTATAATGTGTTCTCTAGAATGTATAATGTGGTCTCTAGAATGTATAATGTGTTCTCTAGAATGTATAATGTGGTCTCTGTATAATGTGTTCTCTAGAATGTATACTGTGTTCTCTAGAATGTATAATATGGTCTCTGTATAATGTGTTCTCTAGAATGTATAATGTGGCATCTAGAATGTATAATGTGTTCTCTAGAATGTATAATGTGGTCTCTAGAATGTATAATGTGGCATCTAGAGTGTATAATGTGGTCTCTGTATAATGTGTTCTCTAGAATGTATAATGTGGCATCTAGAATGTATAATGTGTTCTCTAGAATGTATAATGTGTTCTCTAGAATGTATAATGTGTTCTCTAGAATGTATAATGTGTTTTCTAGAATGTATACTGTGTTCTCTAGAATGTATAATGTGGTCTCTAGAATGTATAATGTGTTCTCTAGAATGTATAATGTCTTCTCTAGAATGTATAATGTCTTCTCTAGAATGTATACTGTGTTCTCTAGAATGTATACTGTGGCCTCTAGAATGTATAATGTGGCCTCTAGAATGTATAATGTGGCCTCTAGAATGTATAACGTGGCCTCTAGAATGTATAACGTGGCCTCTAGAATGTATAACGTGGCCTCTAGAATGTATAACGTGGTCTCTAGAATGTATAATGTGGTCTCTAGAATGTATAATGTGGTCTCTGTATAATGTGTTCTCTAGAATGTATAATGTGGCATCTAGAATGTATAATGTGGCATCTAGAATGTATAATGTGGCATCTAGAATGTATAATGTGGCATCTAGAATGTATAATGTGTTCTCTCGAATGTATAATGTGTTCTCTAGAATGTATAATGTGTTTTCTAGAATGTATACTGTGTTCTCTAGAATGTATAATGTGGTCTCTAGAATGTATAATGTGTTCTCTAGAATGTATAATGTGTTCTCTAGAATGTATAATGTGTTCTCTAGAATGTATAATGTCTTCTCTAGAATGTATAATGTCTTCTCTAGAATGTATACTGTGTTCTCTAGAATGTATAATGTGGCCTCTAGAATGTATAACGTGGCCTCTAGAATGTATAACGTGGCCTCTAGAATGTATAACGTGGCCTCTAGAATGTATAACGTGGCCTCTAGAATGTATAACGTGGCCTCTAGAATGTATACTGTGTTCTCTTTCAGATTCTAGGTTCCTCCTCATCCGTGACGTGAGTTGAAAGGGAAGTAGTGTGATCAGTCCATTCATGCATACTGTTGTTGATCAGATAATGAGATGTTTTGTGGTCCTACCTCCTCATCCATGAAGTCCTCTGGCCTGGCATTCTGTCTGCCTGCTTTCTGCTGTCTGGATGAAACAAAGGTGGCTGGTGTCCACCCTGCGATAGGAAACAAGTAGTGATTCTTACAGTCACACGTCGCAAGATTTCTTAGACTATATTATATCAATATTTTACTCCATCTTGTTTTTTAAATAGTGAGCCAACATGTTATTGTCAGCACTTTTATTTCCCTGACTGATCAGAACTCATTTTCCCATGATGTCTTGTGTCTCTGCAGCAGACATACAGTGAGCAATATGTTTGGAACATCACATAGCAATTAAATGGCAGTACAGAATCACACCCCCCACACCTAGAGAATCCCCCCCCACGCACCTAGAGAATCCCCCCCCACCTAGAGAATCACCCCCCCACCTAGAGAATCACCCCCCCCACCTAGAGAATCACCCCCCACCTAGAAAATCACCCCCCACAACTAGAGAATCCCCCCCCACGCACCTAGAGAATCCCCCCCCACCTAGAGAATCACCCCCCCCACCTAGAGAATCACCCCCCCCACCTAGAGAATCACCCCCCACCTAGAAAATCACCCCCCACAACTAGAGAATCACCCCCCACAACTAGAGAATCACCCCCCACAACTAGAGAATCACCCCCCACAACTAGAGAATCACCCACCCCACAACTAGAGAATCACCCCCCCCACAACTAGAGAATCACCCCCCACAACTAGAAAATCACCCCCCCCCCACAACTAGAAAATCACCCCCCACAACTAGAGAATCACACCCCACAACTAGAAAATCACCCCCCCCCACAACTAGAAAATCACCCCCCACAACTAGAGAATCACCCCCCCCCACAACTAGAAAATCACCCCCCACAACTAGAGAATCACCCCCCCCCACAACTAGAAAATCACCCCCCACAACTAGAGAATCACCCCCCCCCACAACTAGAAAATCACCCCCCACAACTAGAGAATCACCCCCCCCACAACTAGAGAATCACCCCCCCCCCCACAACTAGAGAATCACCCCCCCCAACTAGAGAATCACCCCCCACACAACTAGAGAATCACCCCCCCCACAACTAGAGAATCACCCCCCCCCCCCACAACTAGAGAATCACCCCCCCCAACTAGAGAATCACCCCCCACAACTAGAGAATCACCCCCCACAACTAGAGAATCACCCCCCACAACTAGAGAATCACCCCCCACAACTAGAGAATCACCCCCCCCAACTAGAGAATCACCCCCCCCAACTAGAGAATCACCCCCCCCAACTAGAGAATCACCCACCCCACAACTAGAGAATCACCCCCCCCAACTAGAGAATCACCCCCCCCCACAACTAGAAAATCACCCCCCACAACTAGAGAATCACCCCCCCCCCACAACTAGAAAATCACCCCCCACAACTAGAGAATCACCCCCCCCACAACTAGAGAATCACCCCCCCCCCCACAACTAGAGAATCACCCCCCCCAACTAGAGAATCACCCCCCACACAACTAGAGAATCACCCCCCCCACAACTAGAGAATCACCCCCCCCCCCACAACTAGAGAATCACCCCCCCCAACTAGAGAATCACCCCCCACAACTAGAGAATCACCCCCCACAACTAGAGAATCACCCCCCACAACTAGAGAATCACCCCCCACAACTAGAGAATCACCCCCCACAACTAGAGAATCACCCCCCACCTAGAGAATCACCCCCCACCTAGAGAATCACCCCCCACGCACCTAGAGAATCACACGCCACACCTAGAGAATCACCCCCCCACGCACCTAGAGAATCCCCCCCCTCCCCTCACGCCTAGAGAATCACCCCTATTGGTCTCTCAGTATGGTGTTAATATGGTATGGTGATAATATGGGATGGTGATATTATGGTATGGTGAGAATATGGTATGGTGATAATATGGTATGGTGATAATATGGTATGGTGAGAATATGGTATGGTGAGAATATGGTATGGTGATAATATGGTATGGTGAGGTCTCTCAGTATGGTGATAATATGGTATGGTGATAATATGGGATGGTGATATTATGGTATGGTGATAATATGGTATGGTGATAATATGGTATGGTGATAATATGGTATGGTGATAATATGGTATGGTGAGAATATGGTATGGTGATAATATGGTATGGTGAGGTCTCTCAGTATGGTGATAATATGGTATGGTGATAATATGGGATGGTGATATTATGGTATGGTGAGAATATGGTATGGTGATAATATGGTATGGTGATAATATGGTATGGTGATAATATGGTATGGTGATAATATGGTATGGTGAGGTCTCTCAGTATGGTGATAATATGGTATGGTGAGGTCTCTCAGTATGGTGATAATATGGTATGGTGATAATATGGTATGGTGAGGTCTCTCAGTATGGTGATAATATGGTATGGTGGTAATATGGTATGGTGATAATATGGTATGGTGAGAATATGGTATGGTGATAATATGGTATGGTGAGGTCCCTCAGTATGGTGAGAATATGGTATGGTGATAATATGGTATGGTGATAATATGGTATGGTGATAGTATGGTATGGTGATAGTATGGTATGGTGATAATATGGTATGGTGATAATATGGTATGGTGAGGTCCCTCAGTATGGTGATAATATGTTATGGTGATAATATGGTATGGTGGTAATATGGTATGGTGAGGTCCCTCAGTATGGTGATAATATGGTATGGTGATAATATGTTATGGTGGTAATATGATATGGTGATATTATGGTATGGTGAGGTCTCTCAGTATGGTGATAATATGGTATGGTGAGGTCTCTCAGTATGGTGATAATATGGTATGGTGAGGTCCCTCAGTATGGTGATAATATGGTATGGTGAGGTCCCTCAGTATGGTGATAATATGGTATGGTGAGGTCCCTCAGTATGGTGGTAATATGGTATGGTGATAATATGGTATGGTGATATTATGGTATGGTGATAATATGGTATGGTGATAATATGGTATGGTGATAATATGGTATGGTGATAATATGGTATGGTGAGAATATGGTATGGTGATAATATGGTATGGTGAGGTCCCTCAGTATGGTGGTAATATGGTATGGTGATAATATGGTATGGTGAGGTCCCTCAGTATGGTGATAATATGGTATGGTGATAATATGGTATGGTGATATTATGGTATGGTGATAATATGGTATGGTGATAATATGGTATGGTGATAATATGGTATGGTGATAATATGGTATGGTGAGAATATGGTATGGTGATAATATGGTATGGTGAGGTCCCTCAGTATGGTGATAATATGGTATGGTGAGGTCTCTTAGTATGGTGATAATATGGCATGGTGATAATATGGCATGGTGATAATATGGTATGGTGATAATATGGTATGGTGATAATATGGTATGGTGAGGTCTCTCAGTATGGTGATAATATGGTATGGTGAGGTCCCTCAGTATGGTATTAGCTCCCAGCCCCAAAGAGAAGCTGGTTAAACAACACACAATGACATTAACAGGCCTACATGCTACCGTCTCTGAGTGCGTGAGAGGGTAAGAAAGAGAGATAGTGTGTGTGTCTGAGTAAGAGAGTGTGCGTGTGTGTGTGTGTGTCAGAGTAAGTGTGTGTGTGTCTGTGTGAGTGTGTGTGTGTGTGTGTGTGAGTCAGCCTCCCACTCCCTTGCCACAGCAGGACCAACCTTCTTTGGTGCCCACGGTGTTGAAGTACCCGGCAGAGAATCCCCCAGTGAAGGCTCCATGGAACCTCTGGTAGCGTCCCTTCTCATCCTTGACGGTCTGCTCGTGTAGCGGGATAGGTTTCCTCAGAGGTTCATCTACACACGTTGATCCAAAACATCAGCAGCCATGATATTGTAGAATAATACTTTCTACTAGGAAAGTAGCTGGTTAGGAAATACACCCTTTTTTGTAGGAAGCACTAGACAAACAAGTGGACATCAAAACCACAATACCTTACTACATCTCTGATTTCAGTAGACCAGAACCAGGTCGATCAGAACCAGGTCAATCAGAACTAGGTCGATCAGAACCAGGTCGAGAAGAACCAGGTCGATCAGAACCAGGTCGATCAGAACCAGGTCGATCAGAACCAGGTCGATCAGAACCAGGTCGATCAGAACCAGGTCGATCAGAACCAGGTCGATCAGAACCAGGTCGTAGACCAGAACCAGGTCGATCAGAACCAGGTCGACCAGAACCAGGTCGACCAGAACCAGGTCGATCAGAACCAGGTCGACCAGAACCAGGTCCATCAGAAAGAGAAATTATTGCTCCAAATAGGGTCGACGAACTACCTGTTTGCTTAGTGGCATTTTCCCATGTCAGAAGGTATATCCATAATCATTACACGGTTCTTACTAAAAAAAAAAATCGGGCATCATTTACATTACCGAGAAGTTTACAATAAAGTATTAAATCCAGTTTTCAGATGCCACCCTACACGGATGTCAATGACGTGTTCTGGCCAGAGACAGAAGTGGAAGCGACGAGGTGGGGTCAGCGCCCACAACCTGCAGCTCAATGCAACTCTGATTGGTTCAGCCTCCAGCAGCCATGTGCTGCCCTGAGTGAACAGGGGGTACAGGAGGGAACTAGCTAGTTAGCTTTGTGTGTTCTAGCTAGCTGCACAAGCAACAGGGGTTAACATAACACGCTCTACCAGAGCTAGCGAGCCGACTGATACTCGTCTAGCACACTGATGCCCTGGACCAGAGCTAGCGAGCCGACGGATACTCACCTAGCACCCTGATGCCCTGGACCAGAGCTAGCGAGCCGACGGATACTCGCCTAGCACACTGATGCCCTGGACCAGAGATAGCGAGCAGACTGATACTCGCCTAGCACACTGATGCCCTGGACCAGAGCTAGCGAGCCGACGGATACTCGTCTAGCACACTGATGCCCTGGACCAGAGCTAGCGAGCCGACGGATACTCGTCTAGCACACTGATGCCCTGGACCAGAGCGAGCCGACGGATACTCGTCTAGCACACTGATGCCCTGGACCAGAGCTAGCGAGCCGACGGATACTCGTCTAGCACACTGATGCCCTGGACCAGAGCGAGCCGACGGATACTCGTCTAGCACACTGATGCCCTGGACCAGAGCTAGCGAGCCGACGGATACTCGTCTAGCACACTGATGCCCTGGACCAGAGCGAGCCGACGGATACTCGTCTAGCACACTGATGCCCTGGACCAGAGCGAGCCGACGGATACTCGTCTAGCACACTGATGCCCTGGACCAGAGCTAGCGAGCCGACGGATACTCGTCTAGCACACTGATGCCCTGGACCAGAGCGAGCCGACGGATACTCGTCTAGCACACTGATGCCCTGGACCAGAGCTAGCGAGCCGACGGATACTCGTCTAGCACACTGATGCCCTGGACCAGAGCGAGCCGACGGATACTCGTCTAGCACACTGATGCCCTGGACCAGAGCGAGCCGACGGATACTCGTCTAGCACACTGATGCCCTGGACCAGAGCTAGCGAGCCGACGGATACTCGTCTAGCACACTGATGCCCTGGACCAGAGCGAGCCGACGGATACTCGTCTAGCACACTGATGCCCTGGACCAGAGCTAGCGAGCCGACTGATACTCGTCTAGCACACTGATGCCCTGGTCCAGAGCTAGCGAGCCGACTGATACTCGTCTAGCACACTGATGCCCTGGTCCAGAGCTAGCGAGCCGACGGATACTCGCCTAGCACACGGATGCTAGTGGATCTGTTGAGGGCGGTACGGGAATTGGATGGGGTCCAGGGTGCTAGGAACGCATTTCATAGCTACAGAAGTGAGTACTACGGAGCGATAGTCATTTAGACAGGTCACCTTGTTGTTCTGAGGCACAGGGACTATGGTGGTCTCCTTGAAACATGTAGATATTACAATCTGGGTCAGGGGAGAGGTTGAAAATGAACATTACGGAGAGCGAGATCACACAGTCGTCCGGGGTTGCATATAAAAACTGAATTAAAGACTATATTGTGCACTGCTCGTTAATGTAAACGATGCCCAAATAATAGTTACAGTCTAACGTTACGGATGATAGATTTACTGTACCTTCCGACGTGGGGGAAGTGTCGCTAAACAGCAGGTACGGACATGTCAACGTGGCAAGTGATTAGAACTCGTCTAATGAATGAATGATTAAGGTCTTAGTTTGAGACGGGGTGTTACTGATATGATAACTGTACTTACAAGTTATCAACTGTAAACATGACAACGAACGAACCCTGTCTGTTGGGCTAAACGAGAGAGTGTTAGCATGGCTAACTTTAGTTAGCTAAAAGAGACATGGAGGCGTTAACAGCAGCTCGTAAACACCACGTTGATCAATCTTTCCCTCACAATAACTATTAAATGTCTGTATTAATGTCAAATACAAAGTAAAACGAACGTTACCTTCTTCTAGCGGTTCTAATGGGGTTCCAAAAGTAACAAAATCTCCGTCGCTATCACTGTCGGACGCCATGTTTACTATAACTACGGAAACTCGTTCTGTTCAAAATCACGCGCATGCGCAATCAAATTGCGAACAGCTTATTCAAACGTTACCTGAGTTTTACTCACTGGTCCACTGCCTATTGAATTTGGTAATAAATGAACTGAAATGTCCTGGAACTAATGCATTAATCGGTAGAAGAGTTGTTTTGTTCGATTATATTCAAGCTATGATCCTGTAATTACAATGAAATCAGCATTCAGTTACATTTGTAGGTTTCTTAAGTTTGAGTGACATCTTGTGGTAACATTGCAAGCAGTGTGTGTATGTGTGTGAGAGAGAGAGAGCTGGCGTGTGTGTATGAAAGAAAAGCCAGAGAGCCAGCTAGTGTGTGTGTGTGTGTGTGGGGGTGGGTGTGTGTGTGTGTGTGTATGTGTGTGTGTAGTGTGTGTGTAGTGTGTGTGAGCTGGCATGTGTGTAGTGTGTATGAAAGAAAGGCCAAAGAACCAGAGTTAGTGTGTGTGTGTGTGTGTGTGTGTGTGTGTGTGTGTGTGTGTGTGTGTGTGTGTGTGTGTGTGTGTGTGTGTGTGTGTGTGTAGTGTGTAGTGTGTGAGAGCTGGCATGTGTGTAGTGTGTATGAAAGAAAGGCCAGAGAGTCAGTGTGTGGGAGGATACGCTGCTACCATCTCATGGAATTAAATTAATGGTTTAATTCCTCCAGCATGCTGAAGAGCAAAGCAGCGACTATCAAATGTCCAGCCAGAGAGCACAATCCTCTGTCATTTGTTTTCTTTGAGCGCCAAATCATTGACATTCCCTCTGTTCTATATAAAAGCAGATACTGTCTTACAAAGAGCAAACGGTCTCCGTCAGCAGAAACCCATCCAGAATAAGACTCCAAAAAGGCCCCTGGACACTGAATAAAACTTAATCCTCCCTTCTCTCTGAAAACACAACCTCCTCCCCTCTAAACGTTAACTCTCTGTCTGTAGGGGGTAACCATGACCCTAACTGCCCTATAACGCACTCAGGAGATAGCCATGACCCTAACTGCCCTGTAAGACAGGAGATAACCATGACCTTAACTGCCCCGTAACACACTCAGGAGATAGCCATGACCCTAACTGCCCTGTAACGCACTCAGGAGATAGCCATGACCCTAACTGCCCTGTAAGACAGGAGATAGCCATGACCATAACTGCCCTGTAACACACTCAGGAGATAGCCATGACCCTAACTGCCCTGTAAGACACTCAGGAGATAGCCATGATCCTAACTGCCCTGTAACACACTCAGGAGATAGCCATGACCCTAACTGCCCTGTAACGCACTCAGGAGATAGCCATGACCCTAACTGCCCTGTAAGACACTCAGGAGATAGCCAGGACCCTAACTGCCCTGTAAGACAGGAGATAGCCATGACCCTAACTGCCCTGTAACGCACTCAGGAGATAGCCATGACCCTAACTGCCCTGTAACACACTCAGGAGATGGCCATGATCCTAACTGCCCTGTAAGACACTCAGGAGATAGCCAGGACCCTAACTGCCCTGTAAGACAGGAGATAGCCATGACCCTAACTGCCCTGTAAGACACTCAGGAGATAGCCATGACCCTAACTGCCCTGTAACACACTCAGGAGATAGCCATGCCCATAACTGCCCTGTAACGC